>NC_089318.1:16212011-16227011 GCF_036669915.1 Pocillopora verrucosa | reverse complement strand
TTGCTCCAAGTTATTTTAGTTTTTAAAACTTCATTCTACACGAGGTGAGGGAAAGCAGTCGCGTAGGGGGACGGGAGCTTAACAATCTTTTTACTTCAATTAATTTCTCAAAACAGTTTCAAAAAATTTTCAAACCAGAAGAAGGCAACTCACTTACATGTCATTGAATAGGTTTATTGTGTTATGCCTCGATCTTCAAAACCTCCCGACACATGTAAATGAGGTGGACCAAAGTGGCAGGGTATTCTGCAGTTGCTCCAAAAAATAATTGAAGTTCAACTATATATGGTTTCCAGCTTATCGAGTGTTCTCCCAACCTCCCAAGTGTTTACATCAGGCTATGTAAACACGGAAACCATTTTACATTTCTTTTATAAAATAACTAATGAAAGAGGAACGAAAACCGTGTTTACATACGCTCATGTTAAATGGTTTTATGGCCAATCAGAGCGCGCGCACTATCTGAATTATTTTATAAAACTATATATTATAGTCTTTGTTTTCTTGCCACATAGGCTTGGCAGGAAAGCTTTTTCCATTAACATTTGAGGAAGATTTTCTTGTTGTGCCATTGGATATTACTAATTTCGCTTCTCACGAAGACTGCGTTACCAAAGCTCTTCAACAGTTTGGCAAGGTCATGATCTCTGCTTTGATGTGTTCTGCTTTAAATTTCAATGATATTCGAACCAAAGCTTACATGTACTATGTTTTCTTAACGACAGATTGATTTTCTAGTGAATAATGCAGGAATTTTACAGATGGGTTCATCAGTGGATAGTGATCTTGATGTAGATATTTCAGTCTTGAACACAAATGTACTAGGGACAATCTCTCTTACCAAAGCTGTTCTGCCTCACATAATTGGAGAAGGTAATGGTCAAATTGTTGTAATAAGTAGTGCCTCTGGGAAATGTGGTAAGTTTAATATCTCACTCTAGAGAGGGGCAAAGAGGAGGGGGGGGAGGTGGGTTGGAGTAAACTAAACATCATGCTGTAAATTCTGCATTACAACATAAACGTAATGAAGGATTTAATATATCATTCTGAAGGGAGGGAAGGGAGAGAGGAGACTTTTCATAAGAAAAGAGCAGCCACACATCCTGAAAATTTTGCATTAACGAATTAATACAGGCTTTACCTTTCCTCAGCCCTTATGATACCACCTTGAGCAGTGTAGATACACATTTTGAGTCTAGCATGGGTAGAGTTTATGGAAAACTTATACATATTTTTCCTTATGTGCCTAGATCATCAACAAGGGTGTTAACCCTTCAACTCCCAGATCAAATTTGTAATTCTTCTTACTGTCAACCATACAATTCTTATAATGTTAGTTCAGAGAATTTAGTATTGGATCAACTAATTATCCCCAAATTGATATTTTTCTTCATTCTCATCACTTATCTGGTTGATATTGTGTTGATATTGTAAGAAGAAATTATGTCTTGGTCACTCATGGGAGTTAAAGGGTTAAATTTTGACCTAAAAGCTGAAAGATTGCATGGGTTTTATCAAGAAAAGTGAAGTCGCTGAGTGAGCAAAAAAAAAAAAAATAAGGATTTGCACTACCAAGGGAAAGAGAAAATTTTGCAGTCCTACAAGAACATCTCTGCAAGCAAAAATTTTTTATTGAAAAACAGAGAACACATAGCACTTGCAACTTTGTTTGACACATGGCCAAGATCACTTTTTACTTTTGGGCTTTGAGGTCCCTTTTGACTCAGTTTGTGTTTTAAGTAGTTGACAGTTGTTTTAAGCCATCCCATTTAACTGGAAAATAATTTTCTGAATCTGTCAGTTGTTGAGTAGAGAAATCATGAATATCTAATGAACTTCATCTTCCCTGTATGCACTACATGTATAAGTTGCAGGCCAAGCCTTTTACCCTTTTAAGTATAAGATATACATGCCATTTCTAGTGTGTTATATTATTTGCACAAGGCACTATCATGGTAACACATTTTTCTTTTTGTATTTGATGAACGCCTCAAGACAAGCATGATATTAATTAGCTGGTATTCATTTTGCAGCAGCAGGACCTAATACAGCTGTGTATGCAGCTTTCAAACATGCTCTTCAGGTGATTGACTAGAACTGACATATTGCACTGTTTCTGTTACTGATTATACGATATATATTACCAAATATACTAAAGCATTACAGGCAGGTATTGTGTCCACTTTTCATGACTTCTTAAAGAACATTTAATATGTCTTTGGATATATTCTGATCAAGTTTGGCTACTCATAGACTTGGGCTGATATCACTCATAGGAGCACCCTTCGAAAAGCCACATTCTGGGTGAACTAGGCGCACTCTACTATGTCTCTTTGAATTTGAGACTCAGTACGACTTCAATAGCTGCGTATTCCGTTGAGCGAGCTAATAAGGATCGAATGAAACTGTGCTTACGTTGAGCGCGTTAGGATAAGAGCTTCTGAAATTTTTCGTTGTTCAAAGAACATTCTCTTTGAAAATTTTGATAAGAATTTATGAAATTTGCGGAAAATAAATAGGCGAAAGAGTCATGAAAAGTGGTTCTTTTTTTCTTAAATATTGTTACTTGATTGAATATTATTTTCTTCCGTAACGGAAGGAAACAATTTTTTGCCTAATCAAGCTACGGGCATGCCATGGAGAGAACAGGTAAAATCAGTGGGTGGGCTTAATACTAGAGACAATCAGAAGGACTTTTCATGCCTGTGTGTTTGTCTGATAGACGTCATGACAGTTAGTTAGCTTGGGGTGAAAAAGATAAGATCAATTGCTATATATAGGTGGAATCAGATAAATGCAGATGGGTGGAATCAAATCACCATGAGAGAGCACACTGTTTTTTTTTGCAGTGGGAAATGGCTTTCATAGTACAAGCTTTAAAGGCATCTGAGCACTTTTCAATCACTGCATTTATATGAAGCCCATTGCTCTGATGTTTGCTCCGCCATTATCTGTTGAGGCAAAATTTCCACACTTGATACTATCGTCCGGAAAACAGTTAATACCAAATCTGATTCTAGAATCGCATGAGAAGCAGTCATCTTCATTGTCAGCGACCATGAAATTCTTGCTTGAGCATTTCTCCTATAAAAGCATTCAGCACTGAATCCTTCCTTACCACAGTAATACTACAAAGATGCTTGTAAACCAATAAGCGACTTTCACGAGTCACGACCCAGTAAATAGAGTCGGTCTGCTTGATGGTGACAATGAACCTGAGCTGGAACCTGAGCCGAGACAGATCTTTGAGAAGGAAGTGTTCAAGAATTGTCTCATTTTCATCAGGCCAATGCTTTGAGTGATAATCAATGGTGGTCTGTCAAGGAATTAAAGATTCCGGAACTCACATCTTTTACCTGATTGAGTTATGATTAGGATATATTTCATAAGCACTGAATTTATGGTACAAAACGATACTGTACAGCGGCGGAATGAGTGCGCATGCTCGGCGGATATGGCGCGTTCAGGGAGCGTTTTGTGACTCTAGCGTGAATAATTTTCGTTGATGAACGAACAGAAAATGGTTTCACACTTTTTTGGATAGTAATTAATGTGAAACAAGTAAACAATTAATGGAGGTTGCTCTTATGGAAAGGTCTGAAGGTTAGGAAGCATTTTTTTAAATTAAAGGTCATCGTAAGCAGTTTTAAATTTAGCCAGAAAGCAAAGGCAATAGCAGTCGCTACAAAATTCGTCACCGTGTTACGGATGCTCTACTTAGTCCATAAATTCACATCTGTGACAGCAAAATTTTTCTCTGTTGAGTGAGTATGTGACGGGAAAGTTTCCACAGAAATTTTCTTGAAAACGGCTACCTTATCTGTTTTGCAAAATGAAAACAAACAATGGAAATTTTTAAAATGCCGCCATTTTTCCGCAATACTGTTACTGAAGAAATACTGTCGTTTCCATTCCTTTGCACAGGTAAAATTTGTCGCGCGTTACAAGCATGCTCACTTATTGTGCCACTGTGTCGAACAAAACTGAGTCTTGTGTAACATGCGCAGTATGCCTCACCTCTTTCACAGTTTTCTCCCCAATAACCATCTTGACACACACAGAGGTATTTTTTATATGTAAATCCCCTCAGGCACGTCCCATTAAACATACAAGGATCACTGGAGCAAGGGCTCTGATAGGTACAAAAAAGGTGAAGGAGAAATTATCTTTAGCTCTTTATAAAACCGATGATGGGAAAAAAAGTTACATCACAACCCCTCCACCTAGATGGTTTCATTGATTACTTGAAGTACCAGCGTGAGCTATCTTCTAAAATTACCTCTTGTTATCCTGTTGATAAATCAATCCAGATGCTTTCAAACGATTAAAACTTAATGCTGATGACCATCCATGTAATTTCAGTTAACAGGGGAAAAAAGGGCGTCTGAGCTTTTCACCAAAGTGTGAGGACTGAAGTTGGCACATTTTTGGGATCGAACTACATTTGTGTACATTACTTCGCAGCAGAGTATCAACATGGCTGGCGTTCGGGGTGAAAAGCTCTGTAACTTAATTTGTAACCTTAACCCCATCACTAACCTATTACCCAGAGCGCAAAACTTCGCCGTTGTTTAAGTTTGCATGCTTTTGTCTTTCTCCGTGATCCAACAAAAGTTCTCGACAAGTGATCCTCTTTCTCAGCTCAGTCATCAGACAATCTGCAGAATTACATAGAGGTATACGTAATTTTTTCCGTAATCTTACCTCAGTACCAGTGTAGGTAAACCCATCTCGGGGTTTCAGGTCTTCAGGATGTCTAACGTGATCAGAATCGCTCAACTGGCATAGCACTTGATCGTTTATTGATGGACCGATGTTAAATGATGCGCAGCTATTATCAATTACACACTTTCCTCTACAGGAATGACGCATACCCACGTGCAAAGTAATGTTTTTAATCACGTGACCCACGAGGGCGCGGTCATCTATTGATGGGGTGAATTTCAGAGATCGGCAGGAATCTGCAAAGTGGGATAAATAGTGATATTAAAGCAACGATAGGAGTAAAAAAAAGTTAAAAAATATATGTATAAAACGAAGTGAACCTGACGAAATCATCAAGGCGCTGTCCTCAATTAGTTACTGATCATGTGAGAAACTTATGATTGTTTAAGGCTCAAAAAGTAAACGTACCGGTTGTAAACGTTGTTATGACAGGAGTTTCGAGCTAAGATGATTTTTGCACTTGGCGAGCATATTTTTTCTATATAAAAAGAGCTGTTTTAGCACGTTAGAAAAAGAAAGTGAGTGCCTCCCAAGAAAGTTGTACAATTCTGACTACTACGTTTTATCAAATGTTCTGTTTGTTTTTCTTGTACGACTCCTTTCACATCTTAAACTCTTCAGTCACTTTTTCTATTTCAAGAAGAGTGGCATGGATAGCAACAGCACACGATTGAGTTGTGGCCTCCATTACTATACCAAAGGGCATCAGTGCTATGGTGCGCAACCAGGAACAAAGAATTGTTCACCAATCCTTTTTTTAAACAGAAGTGCTGCCTCTACCATCCTTTCACTAAATGGAAATAGATGGGAAGGCCGGCGTACAAAAATCAGCAGATGTTCTCCAAAACAAAAAACAAAAAACTTCTTTGAAAGAAATACAAACAAACTAGGGAGCCGTGTCCCTAACGACCACTGGCGCGATTTGGTGTTCACCCGCTTTCACTTGCCTCCTCTGACTCAGGGCCTGGAGCAACCTAAAAGCTAAGTGGTGTTACGGCAGTAGATTGTATAATTAAGAAGAGCAATTTTCGTTTACCTCTATTACAGTCGTAGAGCTCTGCTCTCATTGAAATATAGCTATTCCAAGCTACCGGTCGAAAACGAATGTAGCGCGCAGTGATTGGTGGGTTTAAGACGTTTACCACAACGGTGTCTTTGTCCGTGTTTCCATTAAACTCCTTAATAGGATAAATTAAGAATTAATAATATATCAGCCCTTGAAAATATTTACTGATAGTGGATAAAATTCAAGAATTGGCAGCTTAGACCTGCCAGTTTTGATCAACACTCTAACTCCCAAGATCTGATTGGTGATTCTCCCTAATAGCTGCAATACATTTCCATGTAAATAACAGTTATGACAATTTGTCCGTGTTTCCATTAAACTCCTTAATAGGATAAATTAAGAATTAATAATATATCAGCCCTTGAAAATATTTACTGATAGGGAATAAAATTCAAGAATTGGCAGCTTAGACCTGCCAGTTTTGATCAACACTCTAACTCCCAAGATCTGATTGGTGATTCTCCCTAATAGCTGCAATACATTTCCATGTAAATAACAGTTATGACAATTTGGTGTCATATCATGATAAAAAACTCATATCTGATAAGTTTGTCTGAGTATTCATGAATTGCTTGATGGATAATGTATGGATATTAAAAAGAGAAGTTAAGTGTTGATCACTTCTGGGTGTTAAGGGGTTAACAAGAGGAATTAACTCTCTTTTCTGAGAGCTTTTCCTCTAGTTAAGCTGTCAAGTATGTTCGTTTCATTCATGCTTCCAACTGATCTTGCTAAGGATATCAAAACCTTATGTACATGTGGTCCACTTGGTACTCTTTCTTTTTAAACATATTTTAAAATTATTTTAATTATTCTTGCGAAAAGACGCATGCACAAATGTATGGAAGTATACGTTCTGAGAACATTCGCATGAAATTTGCAATCCTACTTTATCAGCACTTTGTCCTTCTTCTTTGAAATACTGCAAGCTTCCTTCATCATTACCATACTGCAGTTTGTACTTTGTAACCCACTGATTAACTCCATTCCTTCCCTGCGTTCCTACGCGAGTAACTTTGGTCTGTTGATCTCTCAGATCAATCTGCAGCCACTGTTTATCATCATTTGTCCTCGCTGTCCAGGCTCCTCCTTTTTCGGGGCCTTGTTCATGATGTAGTCTGCCATTTTTGGGGCTAAGACTGCTGCCCCATTGGGAAGAGGCGCTAATTTGACTGTCAGATATTGCACCGTTTTCCATGCCAAGAGGGTACGTGTATTCGCATTCTAAAAGTTTATCCAGTTGTAAAAAAATAAGCACAAATACGTCTTCTAACGACAAAATAAATATCTTACGTTCAGAAAAATTAGCCCCTGGAAGAACAGGTGCTTAATTAACATCTTCAGATACAAATACTTGAGATATTGAAGGGAAAGGTTGTCTATCCTCTCAAAACCTCCAGAATTTATCGAGTGACCAAGATTGAGAATTAAAGCAAATTTAGCACGGAAACTTCGTAGACACTTGCATTAGGTTATTTACCTTCTGAAGCAGTGGTACAGTGGAAAAGATAACTTCCCCAGAGGAAAAACGATAACGTGCGAGCTAACTCAAAATGGTGTTTCATTTTTAGCAGTGATGCAGGATAATTAAACAGTTCTTTGATCGTA
Organism: Pocillopora verrucosa; assembly: GCF_036669915.1. Lineage (NCBI taxonomy): Eukaryota > Metazoa > Cnidaria > Anthozoa > Scleractinia > Pocilloporidae > Pocillopora > Pocillopora verrucosa. The sequence continues at coordinate 16,219,612 of NC_089318.1, read as the reverse complement.
GTGCAATCAAACGACCACAGAAAGTTGATGGACTGTGAGAACCTGTTTGAGTAAACAGTAAAGAGTAAAGTAAAGTTTACTTAGCCGGATAATTGACTTTTCCATTTACTTGACCCGAAGACAAATTTTGAAATAATATCGACTCTTTAAATTTGCTTTTCCCATTTTTTTAGAGCGGAGTCACATCCTACTGTGTAAAGTACATAAGCATTCTGAGTTTGGCTAACATCTGCCCCAACCAAATTAGCCAATCAGAACGAAGCCATGAAGCCTGAACATGATGTTATCAAACCCTAACCCTAAACCCTTAAATTTTAAATCAACGAGCCTTCAAAATTTACCCTTATCACGCATATGAAGTACTAAAATAATTTAAGATAAGAACTTACCACCTCGATTGTTACGGGAAAATATATTGATTTTTCTATATGGTTGTTTGGAATATATTTATTCGTAAACTTTTCATATTCAACCATTTTTATTTTATTCGAGTTCATTCAAGATCTTTCAGTCTAAGTAAATCAAAAAATATAAAAAGCCACAGTGGTTTTTGAGTAGTAAACTAAGAGATTCTTGTTTTGTTGCTTGCTTTCATTTTACAGCTACATGTCGGTACTTTTGTTGACCACTGTCTGTGAAATTTTTAGGTAAATATAACTTTTAATGGTCTTTCTGAAAAAATTAGCTCTCATGGTAGTTGGCAGCTGAGTTTTTGCTCGTAATTTCAGTTTCCTTTCGTACGATAATTTCCCACACCAACTTTGCATAGATAAGCGGAAATTGCATAGATAAGCAGAAATTTTTAACTGCTTTTCCACTTTTATTTCCTAAGCTGTTCTACTTTAATTAAGAGAGGTATATTTTCAATATCAGAGCTGTGAATTCTCACCTCAGTTTCCTATTTTTAATGGCCTAGAGTTTATTGAATCCTCTTCCTTAATTTGACAATTCTCACATCAGTTCATACTTAGGCAAGTACATTGTAAAGCTTTTTCGATTACATAGACGACTGCGTGCCGATTACATTGATTACGAAGTTGATTATGCTAAAGGTCATATCAGTTGTTGGTCCGACCTAGTAATAAAGTCTACTGTGAAACCAAAACGCTGTCTTATCCTTGAAGTCCGTAAAAGCTCGCTTGAAGTAGATCGTTGTGTACTAGGAAATCGTGACGAGTTTCCGTTCTCACTGCCGAGTTGCCTCTACAGAGCTATTTTTCCCCCATGGTTGTTGTGCCTTCTACGGGAGTTCAGTTGTGCACAAAAATCTGATCCTTACACAATAGCGTCTGAAGACTATTACAAAAATGCTGAGTTGCGTAACAGCACACCACAAAGAAATTATAATGATTTAAAAAAATAGGAAAAAATTTTCATCCAGCCGTCGATATAACGAACAATTTGGTTGTTTTTACGCAAATTCGTTGTATCGAAGTTTTCGATATTACGAACCCTCAATATAACGAACCAGTTTTGCCACTCCCTCGGCATTTCGTTAAATCGAGGTTCCACTGTATATAGCAATTCAAATTGCACAGTTTCGGTATTACACGAAAAATGTTTCTGTCAGATAGCTGCAAACTTAGATATTAACTTTCTCTTTGTTTTCCGAGTAATGTAAAATATTTTTGTTTCAAGGACATCTACGGTCTTCTGTTGACCGATTTCTTGTTTCACAGTGAAAATCTTATTTGTCTCGAACTATTCTTTTTCTTTGTCATGATTTCTGTTACCTTTTTATTCCCGAGTTCTTCCCTCGCCCATGTTGTGAATGTTGGGAATCGTTGCAAAAATCAACCAACTAAGTATTCTCTTCGAAAAAATTTAAATTTTGAGAGTGTCTCCGCGTGTATCCCTGCATTAATAATAGAGACCAACAAAAGTATAAGAAGTAATTAAAAAAAGATATCAGATATGTTATGTTTTGACTACCCGACTATCTTCAACAGCTTGTGTTTCTTACATGTAAATTTCGATGTAACGTTTGACATCAAACTTGAAACGGTTTTCTTTACTTTTAAAATTCAGATATAACTTTTGCGTTCATGATGTGAAACGTACCTCCAGGAGACAAATAACTGAACTTCTAGTTTGATATTTTTCGATATTTGCTCTTCATTCTCTTAAAACAGACCCCACAGGCTGACTTTATTTGTTATGCCGGCTAAGAAATTATTAAGATGACGAACGTTTCATGGTTAAAGGGGTAAGTTTCTAAAGAAACTGTGGTGCTGCGTCGGTGGGAGAGTATAGCAGGTAATTTAGTGTTAACAACTGGGTTGAAAACGTAAATTAGCCACCGTAAAGGGTAAAAAAGCTGACGTTTCGAGCGTTAGCCCTTCGTCAGAGCGATTAGAGGAATTGCGGGTTGTGTGTTGGTGATAGCCAGTTGTTTGTGCTTTGTTTGGTGTTTTGTTGATCCAAAATTAAACAAGCTCAGTCCGAATGCAACTTCCACAGTTCTTTGAGTAAATTTCATTGACTTGCTTACCCATTTCGTAGCTCCTGAGGGCAAATTTTTTAACGGGACCACAACACAGCAGTCAAACGTGGAGCATACCCAAGTGAATCATTTCTGGCCGACCCCGCCAATTTCCCCTTGAAACATTACAAAGGAAAATAGCTGTCGCGCAAAGCTATAAGAAACAATCCAAACGTTCGTAAAAATAAGGGCAAGTGACCAGATATTTCAAGAAGTTAGAAAAATACAAGTCATGCCGTCAAGAGACTTACTTTGGTAAAGCATTCTGTTGCTCTTACTTCCCCACTTCAACACCTGGGTGCCCTGTGATCCAGCTGTCTTTTAGACCCAGGTCTCCCATTTGGTCAGTCATTAGTGTCCACGAAACCTGTCTCGCTGTTCACCCTTAACCAATATCTTATCGAAAATGATAGGTTTCCTCGAGATATGTGTTTTTCTGTTTGTCGTCTTGCACATCTTGAGAATTTATTTTGCCGATTGCGATGCAGTACTACATTTCTACGAGAGATTTGCAAAGCCACCGGATAAAAGACTTCGAGGTAAAGTGATTTGGATTACTGGTGCATGACGAGCGGAATCGGCGAACATTTAGCGTACAAGCTAACTGAATTTGGCTGCAAACTGGTGCTATCAGCGAGGAGAAAAGACGAATAAGACAGAGTGAAAAATCAGTGCATGAGTAAGTTTTGCTCTAAGTTATTTTAGTTTTTAAAACTTCATTCTACACGAGGTGAGGGAAAGCAGTCGCGTGGGGGGACGGGAGCTTAAGAATTTTTTTTACTTCCATTAATTTCTCAAAACAATTTCAGAAAATTTTCAAACCAAAAGAAGGCGACTCACTTACATGTCAGTGAATATGTTTATTGTGTTATGCCTCGATCTTCAAAACCTCTCGACACATGTAAATGAGGTGGACCAAAGTGGCAGGGTATTATTCTGCAGTTGCTCCAAAAAATGATTGAAGTTCAGTTATATATTATCACTATAAATAATAGTCTTTGTTTTCTTGTTACATAGGCTTGTTGTGCCATTGGATATTACAAATTTCGCTTCTCACGAAGACTGCGTTACCAAAGCTCTTCAACAGTTTGGCAAGGTCATGATCTCTGCTTTGATGTGTTCTGCTGTAAATTTCAATGATATTCGAACCAAAGCGTACATGTACTATGTTTTCTTAATGACAGATTGATTTTCTAGTGAATAATGTAGGAATTTTACAGATGGGTTCATCAGTGGATAGTGATCTTGATGTAGATATTTCAGTCTTGAACACAAATGTACTAGGGACAATCTCTCTTACCAAAGCTGTTCTGCCCCACATGATTGGAGAAGGAAATGGTCAAATTGTTGTAATAAGTAGTGCCTCTGGGAAATGTGGTAAGTTTGATATCTCACTCAAGAGAGGGGCAAAGAGGAGGAGAGGGGGGGGTGGGTGGGAGTAAAATATACACCATGCTGAAAATTCTGCATTACAACATAAACGTAATGAAGGATTTAATATATCATTCTGAAGGGAGGGAAGGGAGAGAGGGGACTTTTCATAAGAAAAGAGCAGCCACACATGCTGAAAATTTTGCATTAAAGCATTAATGCAGGCTTTACCTTTTCTCAGTCCTCATATGATACCACCTTGAGCACAGATACACATTTTGAGTCTAGCATGGGTGGAGTTCATGGAAAATTTATACATATTTTTCTTTATGTGCCTAGATCATCAACCAGGGTGTAAACCCTCAATTAAACACCTCAAATTTGTATTTCGTCTCACTGTCAACCATTTGATTCTTATAATGTTAGTTCAGAGAATTTAGTATTGGATCAACTAATTATCCCCAAATTGATATTTTCTTCATTCTCATCACTTATCTGGTTGATATTGTATTGATATTGTAAGGAGAAATTCTGTCTTGGTCACCTATGAGAGTTAAAGGATTAAATTTTAACATAAAACCTGAAAGATTTAAGGATTCAAGGAGATTAAAGATTTGTACTCCCAAGGGAAACAGAACATTTTGTAGTCCTATGAGAATATCTCTGCAAGCAAAAATTTTTTTTATTGAAGAACAGAGAACACATAACACATGCAAGTTTGTCTGACACATGTGGCTAAGATCACTTTTTACTTTTGGGCTTTGAGGTCCCTTTTGACTCAGTTTGTGTTTTATGTAGTTGACAGTTGTTTTAAGCCATCCCATTTTACTGGAAAATAATTCCCTGAACCTGTCAGTTGTTGAGTAGAGAAATCATGAATATCTAATGAACTGCATCTTCCCTGTATGCACCACATGTATAAGTTGCAGGCCAAACCTTTTACCCTTTTAAGCATAAGATATACATGCCATTTCTAGTGTGTTATATTATTTGCACAAGGTACTATCATGGTAACACATTTTTATTTTTGTATTTGATGTATGCCTCAAGACAAGCATGATATTAATTAGCTGGTATTCATTTTGCAGCAGCAGGACCTAATACAGGGCTGTGTATGCAGCTTTCAAACATGCTCTTCAGGTGATTGACTAGAACTGACATATTGCACTCTTTCTGTTACTGATTATATGATATATATTACCAAATACACTAAAGCATCACAGGCAGGTATTGTGTCCACTTTTCATGACTTCTTAATTAATATCTAATATGTCTAGATATATTCTGATCAAGTTTGGCTACTCATAGACTTGGGCTGATATGAACAAGTTCTTAATGAAACTCGTAGCACTCTGAGCTTGAATCATTCCTATCTTCCATTCGATACAAAAAATAAATAAATAAATGAAAAAAGGTTGTAAGGTCAACCATGTAATAAGAATTACACTTGGGACAGACTAACAAGTTTTTCCAGGACTTCTGGAAAGTGAACGAAGGTTAACCCTTTAACTCCTAGAAGTGATTAACATGAAACTTCTCCCTATGTTTTCCATACATTATTCAGCAAACAGGTAAAGAGAATATTTGAACTTATCAGGTAGAAGCTGCTATCTTGATCTAGCACCACATTCTCATAACTAATTTACAAGGAAATGTGTAGCAGCTAGAGGGGAGAATTAACAATCAGATCTTGGAAGTTAAAGGGTACTAGACAAACAATGGTGAGCTAACATTATAAGCTCACCATCATTTATCTTACTGGCCATGTTTAATCTTTACTCCCCACCCCCACCCCTCTCCTTATTTTTGACCATCAACCTCCCCCCTGGTACAAATTTATTTCTCTCCCCAGCCTCCCACTTCCATTAAAATCAAAGATGAGGACCATAATTTTTGTTATGAAATTACTGAGCACTTGCTTGCCAAAATCACACCTGCTCTACAGGCTAAATTTTTGTGAATTAATGATTTGGGGCTGAATTGTTTTTACTACAAGGGGGCAAACTTGTATAGGTTGTAGGGGTAAACTTCCTATAGGGAAAAATCTCCAGTTACTCTTTTAAAGCCTATAAAATTAGAACAAAATTGCTGTCCAGTATGTAATAAATATACTTGTATCATTTACAGGGTTATTTCAATACTTTGCGCATAGAAGTCCATGAAAAAAATGTTGGTGTCACAATGATATGCCCTGGCCTAGTGTATTCAAACATTTTAAAAAATGCATATCAAGAGAATATTGAGGTATGTTAATGATATCCACCTTTCATACTATTATTTATTATATAAAATAAAAGCATGGTTGAACCAAATCAAGGGGAAACGTTGGTTTGCCCTCACTATGTTTTATTATATAATAAGCTCAGTTATGCATGCATTCTGATTGGTTCTCACGTATGATCTATTGGAGGACAGATGTATAGATGACATCATCATTAAAACTTTTTTTAATTCTTTATTATATAAAGCAAATAGATTCCAAGTTGCCATGCATCTGTTCAGTAATAGATCACAGAGGACGTCAAAATGTGGTAAGAACATCAGTGACACACTCAGCTGTGCCTTGTGTGCCACTTTTTTGTTCTTACCACATTTTGATGTCATCTGTGATCTATTATTGAACAGATGCACAGAAACTTGGAATCTATTTGTTAAATATGCACATTCAAAGTCTCCTTCATAGCTGACTCATTTCCCCCCCCCCCCTCCCCCCTGCCTTGGTTAGGATCAGGTGCCTCTCAACCAATCAGATGCAAAACTTAAATCAATCTCAACTTGGTAACTTGCACTTTCCCACACTTCAAGGAGATTGCTTGTGTTACTCTGAGTTCTCATTGGGTAATGGTGATGTTAACCCATTAAGCCCCAATAGTGACCAGCATCTAATTTCTCCCAACAATATCACTACCTGATCAAATGTATAGATCATGAGAATAAATGAAATGATCACCAAAGATGAATTGTCTTGATGTTTGAACAAATTCTCTCAATCAGTAAAATAAGAAACATACAGAGAACAGTGACAAGAATATACATGTTGATATGGGATCTTAATTAAAGGGTTAACCTTTTTTCTGATTGGTTGTTGTGATTCATTTGTTGTGATTCATTTGTATAACATCTGTTTTGCCTCTCCTGTCTCCCATTACACTATGGTATTGGTGGAAAATGTAATTATACATCCTCCAATCAGGTGGAATACTTGTAGCAGATGCGACTTGGTCATTTTCCTGTGCTGTATGCTACAAATCAAACCTATTAAGTGGGCTCTTTGGTTGGATTTTTATTTCAGTCCTTGAAAATTCTGAAGTTTCCACTTTAACTTGCCTTGTATGCCCTCTTTTTTAGTGGAACTATTTGTGGAAATGTTTTTGAGCTTTCTTTCACGACATAATTGGTGGGTTTTGAGAATTATCTCCTCGTGGGTGCAGCAGAACCCCTGTTAACTCTACATGAAAATTTTAGTTGTAAATTGTGTTTTTTTTGCATGGAATGATTCATTGAATTTATTGACGTGTGGCCTTTTGTTCCTAATTTATATCAAATCACTTATTTATTCATTGATTGACTATTTTAATTGCCCTTTTTATGTAGGTGGGTACAGTGGAAAAACCGGAAACGGACGTGAAACTTGACCGTGGGATCCCTGAGTAACCACTCAGTCCAAAATTCAAATACTTTACCTAAATTAATTGTGTTTGGTTTTTGCTTTTTTGTAAATATAATTTAACTTTATTGTGCTGGGATT
>NC_089318.1:16202011-16207011 GCF_036669915.1 Pocillopora verrucosa | reverse complement strand
TGTGGAGAGTGTGAAGAAGCAGTGTATGAACTGTTTGCTAATTTAAAGAATTTGCCACTTTAGAATCGTGCTGTTAGTTGGGATTAAACTGTATATTTTATGTGTAAACACAGCTTTTCTTTTCTTGCTGCATAGGTTTGGCCCAAAAGCTTTTTCCATTGACATTTGAGGAAGATTTTCTTGTCTTACCACTGGATATTACAAATTTCTCCACTCATGAAGACAGTGTAGCTAAGGCTCTTCACAGGTTTGGCAAGGTAATTTTAAGGCAGTCTACCTGGGTATTGGTGCTGTATTGGCGTGTAGATGTTGTAGTTCAATTTTATCCTTGGTTCAAATTTATTTTCCTTTGTTTCAAACTCATACATTACAATACCCCAAAAACGAAAAAAAACAAAATTTGAACCAAGGATAAAATTGAACCACAACATAGACATGGTGACTTAATGGCCATTAATCCTTTAACTCCCCAAAGTGATTAACATGGAACTTCTCCCTGTAATGTCCATACATTATCCTGCAAACAGGTATTGAGAAAACTCCAACTTATCAGGTAGAAGTTGTTATCATGATCTACATGTAGCACTAAATTCTCATAACTGATTTACAAGGAAATGTGTAGCTGCTAGAGGGGAGAATTAACAATCAGATCTTGGGAGTTTAAGGGTTGATATGATGTAAAAACATTCCATCATATAGGACCTGCATGGTCCCAATTGTACACTTTAATAGACAACTATTATGAAAAATGATCCTTGTAGGAGGGTATCAAGTGATCACACAAACAGGGCTAGGAGTAGCTGTACCACCCCAGAAGATGGGTGATGAAAGAGGAAAGGTAAAAAAAGAAAAGGGGTTTTAATACATGTTTGGTAGAGCCTGCATTGACTGAGTTCAGTTGGGCCAGATGGAAAATATTTGGATTACCATCCGTGCATTATGACCTCAAGCTGAATATTTCTTCCTTTGGTCTTCTAAAAGATAGACAGAGTGTGAGATCTTCTCAGTAAAGACTTACGAGCCAAGACTCAATGGGTCACATTGTATTGTCACTTCTCTTAAAAGGAATGCTACTTCACCACAGGTTGCCCACCAGCAATTTGTCAAGTTCTACTTTGTGTCTGCTAGTACCTTGTTAACACTTTAACCCCTGAGAGTAACTAGCATCTAATTTCTTTTACTTTCCACTAGCAGCCCTGAATCCACTGTAAAGTCATTCCAATAAAGGAAATTATCACTAACTATAGATGCTCCTGATTGTTTTAAAAAATTCTCCTTACCAGAATCTTAAGAGATATGTAGACAACAGTATGGAGAATATACACTTAAACCTTTTAACTCCCAGATAAAATTTTTAATTCTCCTTACTTTCAACCATACAATTCTTATAATGCTAGTTCAGAGAATTTAGTATTGGATCAAGTAATTATCCCCAAATTGATATTTTTCTTTATTCTCATTACTTATCTGGTTGATGTTGTATTGATATTGTAAGGAGAAATTCTTTCTTGATCACGCATGGGATTTAAAGGGTTAATATAAGAGTGTAATGGGGTTAATAAACTCAAGTGAGGAGAGGCACTGAGAGTAAAGTCTCTTGATGGATATCACAACATAATGATCTGGCTAGAGTTTGAACTGAGTCTTGTACCTTTTAATCTGGATTCCTCAAAGCCAAATATATGGTAATGGCTCTTGGTTCAGCTTGTTACAGCAGATCTTTGTATGGATGTGTTCTGTTACTGACTCTATTTTTTGACTTATGGCATATATATGTACTTTCTGTTAAATTGCAGATTGATTTTTTAGTGAACAATGCAGGAATTTTGCAGATGGGTTTATCGATGGATTGTGATTTTGATGTAGTTTTCCCAGTACTGAACACAAATGTACTGGGGACAATCTCTCTCACCAAAGCTGTACTGCCTCACATGGTTCAAAACAGGAATGGTCAAATTGTTGTAATAAGTAGTGCCTCTGGGAAAAGTGGTAAGTTTGATATCTCATGGCAGGGGGGGAGGGGAGAGGGGGTATAAATAAACATCATGCTGAAAATTCTGCATTAAAACATGAACATAATGAAGGATTTACCTTTCTTCATTATCATTGGCATTGAGAAATGCTCTTTCTCGTCAACCAAGACCACCTGTGATGTAACATGACAACTGAAAGATATAAAAATATAAATTTTTTTTTCCAAGAATCCATCATATGAGCAAGACAAAAATGTGTGATTTGCACTCCTCTTGGTACAATATAGACATTCCCCCCTCCCCCTAAGTAATAATTTACTTGAGAACAGAGAACACTGCACATAATGCAAGTTTGTCTGACACATGGATCAATATATAATCACCTCTTATGCACCAATCAATTTGAAGCTTTGGCATCCTTTTCCTCCTCCTAGCTCTCCTCCCCCCCTCCCCCCTCCCCCCCCTTGAAATGGTGTCACAACTCCATTAGATACTCTGTAGGGATATCGAAAAATATCTTTCAAATATTGTCTTCCCAGTTTGTTCAGAAGGATGTGGCCAAAGTGTTTACACTTTGAAATTCTCTATATTTTGCATAATTCTCACAAGGCATTGTAATAAAATATTGTCCCCTGATATTGAGATAACACAGCACATTGAGCATTATGTTAATTTGTTGACTTTGTTTTGCAGCACCAGTCCCTTATGTGGCAGCATATGCAGCCTCAAAACATGCTCTTCAGGTGATTAACTTGCACATTGAACTTAACATTGCACTTTTTCTATTACTGGTTATGTAATGATATCTTTCTGCACATGTGTACTGTAATGACATATTGTACCTTTTTTTAAAACTGATTTTAGAATCAACCATTTCTGCTCATGTGTACCACAGCATTTACTATTATAATAACAATTGAGTTTTTGGGAATGTCTTGGAGGGTAAAGCAAAACTGTGGGTCGGAGAAGAATACACAACTACATACAATAATGCGCCAATCAATTTCAAAGCTTTACATTCCCCCCCCGCGTCATTAATGGTGACGTCATCGGATTAATTTGCATACCAATACATACACACACTCTAATATATTAGTATGAGAAATGTCAAAAGCCATGTGGGAGTCGTGATTCAGTCCTCGGAAGAATACTCATGGGCAGTGAAAAAAATGAAAAACAAAAATAAAATAATGGTACCTGAAGGAATCGGGCAAAAAATTGACTCAAGAGGAGTATATTGGTTTTAAGATATGTGTGTATTACGGTTTTGTCGAACCATTACTATTAGGGAAGGTACGTTTTTTTAATGAGGGGGGGGGGGGTCGGGGTATTTTAGAAATATTTTGCGAAAAAAGTTGTGGCCCACCCATTTCCTAGAATATATTAATGCATGACGCTTCACAAATACCTACTCAAAAACATCTGACCCTCCCCCCACGTCCTTCAAGACAAAAATAACCGGAAGTGAAAATAACTAACTGGAAGTGTTACTCACATAACCGCGTCTGCATGGACTTTCTGAAGAGGAAGTTAAGTCTCTTTCAACGTGAGAGCTAGACGCACACAGCAGTAAAGTCATGGAAAAAATGCGTGGGCTGTTGCTGAGGAAGTGTGTCGAATTGACGACTTCACAGTGCTACGTGGGTATATTTCGGTATTTTTGGTCGACCGACTGTTTTCTACAACCGTGAGTATCTTGGAGTCACCAACAATCAAAAGAGTTCTGTTCCGGGGCATGGGTATTTTTTCAAGCTAGAACAATTTGAGAGCCTCCACTGTGAGAGAGGAGAGCCATATATGGAGTGTAAGGGAATGTCGTGTCAAGAGCGAAATGGCCAACTGTGTAAATTTTGCGAGAAGAATGAGACTACCAGCGCTCCACTTCCAACTCGACGACCACATCCCGACTATGGCAAGCTACCAAACTTCCACGATCTCTCTTGGAGTGCAACCCCCACCAATGGCCGTGAGCCGGACGACTTCCAGCCTCGAGCTCAGATTAAGCGATTGTTTGAGGAAAGTGAACTACTCAGTGGAGACAGTGAGACTATTAGAAAGTTTTCAGATAAATACATTGTCCCCGAAAAGCTTGTGGCAGAGTATGTTGAGCACCTTGCCCAGATAAAAATGCGTAAGGGGAAGAGGAAAGAGGAGACTGAAAGGGAGCGAATGGAACGGCTGAACGGGGAGTACAATGACACTGACTGGGTTGGACTGTACAACTCCGATAAGCTATCTTCCTTGAGGGTGGATGAGCTATCCTTGTACTTTTCCCATCACAAGATCACCTTCAAAGGGAAGAAGCTGAAAAGGTCGCAATGATAAAAGCGCACATTGGCAGCTTGCTGTACGATTCAATGGAGCGTCAACAACCTCGGCAGCCCCTGCTAAAAAATATGCAGCAACAAGTGACCTCATCACTTTCCGAGGTTGAAACTGACTCGCAAAGTGATGTAGTAGATCAAATTGTTGGTTCAAGTCCGAGTAGCTTAAGTGACGAATCGTCACCGGAGACTGATTTTATACCAGAACCCCGCGCGGAAACATTACCGCTGTCAAAATATGGAGGAAGGCGGGCACGGTCGAGAGAGACGATTATGTTAGTTGGGAGAAGATAGTTTTTTGATATAATATTTCGACTCCTGTAAATAATCTAGATTAATCTTGACTGGTAACTTTGCTTGTCAGTATACAAGTTTTAGGTTTCTACACACTTCGCGTGTTTGTTGACAAATAAGAGTCAGCTAAGCGACATGGAGTAATTTGCCAAAAAAAAACTGTGACCTTCCCCCGGTTGCGAATAAAACAGGTTTGACCCTCCCCAATTTGTGAAAAATTTATTAATGACCCTCCCCTCCGGAGCCCTTTTGGGTGTTATGGGATGAATAGAGCAAAAATTCTTAAATGGGATAATTTAGGACAGATCGAAATGAAGTTTGTCTGTAAGTTGATTGTTCCAGGTGTTCAGTCAGGAAAACGAAGCGTGGCAGTGAAATGGCGTGATAGTATAGAAGAGGAATGAAAAAA
>NC_089318.1:16039511-16194511 GCF_036669915.1 Pocillopora verrucosa | reverse complement strand
TATGTTGTTGGAGATCGGTCACTATTGTCGCCTGAGTGGGGAGGGGAGCGGAGGATTCTAGGGGATCACGTGGTTTTTAAGAGGGACGGAGAGGGGAGGGTAAGTCATCGCTACAAGTATGAAGAGGGAATTGACAGCCAATAAAGTAGGATCATAAGAAGACTAACGATCGTTGGGGGAGATCTGATAAATTTTATTGTGACACAACCAAAATCCACCGATCCCCACCCCACAGGTGATAAAAAACGACCGGTCCCTTTGTACTGGTTGCGAGTAGCCACCAATCTGCACCCAACAAGAGATTAGAAAGAGTTTATAATATCTTGCAGCCAAATAATCAAAAAATAAACTTTAAAAAACATCAGGCTTTTACCTATTTAAAGAAAACTGTGCCGAAGTTTACGCTTTCACCACAGGAGCGAGGTAGTTACCTGTTTTTCTCCTAACAACGAGCGTTCCTGTTTTCTCTGGAGAAGTTTCAGGTCTACTACACTCAGTAACTATCAACCATCGTTACGACCGCAACCGCTGAACAGTTGTGAGCTTTCTGATTTAAAATGGACGAGCATTGAAATATCCAGTTGAATTGATCGTTCCTTTATATATTTCAAGTGCGATCGTTAAACAAAGCAGATGGAATCCCACAGCACAAAGTTATACTTCTGTTTCCACTAATTAAAAAAATATGCAAGTCAGTCGCCTGGCCAAGAGCGTCACTTTTGCCGCGTGCAGCCCCTACTCCAGCGTGGCTCTGAGAGGTTTGTCTTCAATCAGTATTATGTCCAGGCTGTTTGGAGGCTCATTCAGCGAGCCTAAACCGAAAAAAATTCCCAGCTACCTAAAGGTGCATGGTGTTGAAATCCAGGACGAGTTTCAATGGTTAAAAGATCGTGGATCGAGGGTAAGCAAATATTCTTTATGTCACGTGTAGCTACAATACACTCTTGACCAACTCCCTACACGCTGTTTTAAAACAAAGTTTTCACCGTTGTTTTGTTTTCTCAAAGAATATTGATATTATAGAAGTGTGCATATTGTGCTACATCGTATCAATGGTTTTCCCAGGATGGGAAGGGTGGGTGGGGGTGATAGCCACCAGTTAAAACCCCTAACCCTGACCCTGGCCCCTGACCATGGCCCCCCCCCCCCTGTCTTCCAGGATTTCATCAGGCTTCCTGACAGTTAGCCAGTACCCATTTATACTCATCTGGTTGGAGAGGCACACTATGAGAGGAAAGTGTCTCGCTTAAGAACACAACACCTGGCCAGATTTGGAACCCTGACCTCTGAATCTAGAGTCCAGCGCACTGCTCACCAAGCCAATGCATGTCCATAGGGCCATGTGGAAATCTTGCTTGAGATTACTGGAAAGCAAACAACAGCTGATTTAAATCTTAATTTGGAATTTCACTGATAGGAGCAGAACTACATCTCACAAAACAGTCTCTGTGCATCACATGTTCAGTCAGGCATTCATGCAAGGAGTAGCTCTGCTTTAAACAGATGGCAAGGGCAAGATTTAAGCTGTTTTTTTTGCTTTCCCTTCGTAAATATGAGTAGCCCAATGTGCACTTCTGGGAAGTTCAGGGATGGTCTCTGCAAATGCAATGTAGTTGACTTTTACTAGTCATTTACATGTACATGTACTATGCCTTTGAGTAGTGTATGCCTTTCTTTTCTGTTCCTAGGCTGTACGCAATTATGTCAAACAAGAAAACAGGTGAGATTTGCCGACTTTACTATACCTTCATTATTGCACTACTGTATTGCATATGTTTTATACTTTATTCATGTACATGTACAGTAGGTCTTTGTGATGAAACCCGCTTCAGGTTCAGCAGAAACAATATTTATCCCTTCTGTTTTTTTCTTTATAATTTTTCTACTTAGAAAAATACCCATTCAGGTGTTTTTTTATTATTAATTCTCTTTTGACATAGGCTTATATATATATATACATAGATATTGTGATGCTGTGTTGTCTGATACAGAAGCTTTCCAGGAGAATCTGACAAATGAGATGAAAGACTGGTTTCATAAGCATTTTGATGATGAGTCTGTTCCAGAAGTAAGTTTACAAGTCATCAGTCTTGAAGAATTTCCTCAGAAGCACAGTTATTATGACTACTGGACCCTTAACATCTTCTCATTAGGATGCCTATTCTCTATACTGTTCTCTGTACATTTCTGATAATACTGATAAGAAGAATTTGACTAACAGTCTAAAGCTTCTTTTGTTGGTGATCATTTCCTTTATTCTCATGACCTTAATGTTTGACTCAGGGGTAATACTGTAAGGAGAAATCAGATGTTAGTCAATCCAAGGGTTAAAGGGTCAATGATTATAAATCCTCAAGATGATAAAAGAAGGAAAAGTCTACTTTAAAGCTATTTTACTGGTTCACACCCTGTAGAGCTCCTGCTATTTTGATAATGTCTTATCACCATTTCACTCTAGAGTTCTTCAGTAGCCTTTCTCCTCTATAAACAAGATTTCATAAAAATGATTAATATGGTCTTATCATATATTTGAGCATACATTTCATACATTTCCAGTCAATAAAATGATATGTTAAACAATTATGAAGGAGACAAATTTATTGATCATCAACAAAAGTAATAATGAAAACTCTGGCTGAAGCCAGTTTATTCTGAATGGAAGTACTGGTTGTCTGGAATAATCTTGATTCAAGGGTGCCAGGAAAGACAGGCAGCAAATATTTATCCTTGTTTTAAAATTTGGGTTTGTGTTTCTTTTTTTTATTTCAAATTGTTATGACACTTAACTCAACCAGTTCTGTATTTTTTGGCAGGAGCTAGATGGTTATATCTATTATTTGAGCAATCCTCCCAAAGACTCTAACCTACCTGTGTATCGTAGGAGAAAAATATTAGAAGGTATTAATGTCATTAGTACTTAAACAATTTTTTATCAAATGTGTCACCAGTAAATTGATTTTGTTATAAAAATTTAATAAAGACTTTCAGTCGGTCAGTATGTCCAAAAGTTCCTTGAGTGGGACGAAAGAAAAAAGATTGCTTTGTTTTGTATGGCATTTAGTGATTCTAAGTTAGATTTCCAACCTTCTGTTAATTTAGATTTTTTTGGTTGCATTGTACTTTTCCCCTTACTTCAAGCTGGTAGCTTATGATCATGATATTTATGAGCATGATTTTCACTGTACAACAATTTCTGATTGGCTGTTAACTTTGGTTTGTAACTGATTGCCTTTTCTTTTACTTATTCAGTCATTTATGTTGTTGTTACTTTAATTATCTATAGATGGTTCATATGGTGACCCAGAAACAATACTAGACCAGAATGAATTAAAAGAACGATACAATTATGTTTCAATACCAAGAATTAAAATATCTCCCTCAGGAAGGGTAAGTATAGTATTTATGATAAATGTGTTAATTAAATATTTGACAAACTAAACATTTTTTGAATAAAGGGGGTATTAAGTTTCTAAAGAAACTGTGGTACTGCATCGGTGGGAGAGTATAGCAGGTAATTTAGTGTTAACAACTGAGTTGAAAACGTAAATTGGCCATCGTAAAGGGTAAAAAGCTGACATTCTGAGCATTAGCCCTTAGTCAGAGTGGTTGCAGTTTATGTTTTCAACTCAGATGTCAATTCTTCAATTCTGTGATGAATTCTTCGTCCATTTTCATGAAATTTCTTCAATCCTTTACTCCCCAACATCAATTCTCCCCTCTGGCTGATACACATTTCCTTGTAATTAATTTATCAAATATTTAACTCCCAGTTCAAATTGGTTATTCTCCTTACTGTCAACCATACAATTCTTATAAAGTTATTTCAGAGAATTTAGTATTGGATCAACTAATTATCCCCAAAATGATATTTTTCTTTATTCTCATCACTTATCTGGTTGATACTGTGTTGATACTGTAAGGAGAAATTCTTTCTTGGTCACTCGTGGGAGTTAAAGGGTTAATAACAAGAATTTGGCATTGAATCAAGATAACAACTTCTTCCTGATGAGTTTGAGTATTCTCATTTAGTTGTTTGCTGGATGATGTATGGAGAAGTTACATGTTCACCACTTTTGGGAGTTAAAGGGGTGATTTATTTTGCACATTGGATTATTATTTTGAACTCTGCTTTATTTTATAATGGGCTCATTGAAGAAACAGTTTGAGGAAACAAGTGTCATGTATTCCAATCTGTTTTTATAGTACATAGGCTTTTTGCTGGACAAAAGTAATACTGGGATGTACACCTTGTTTGTTACTGAGGCACATGAAGGGATCATAAATTTTATTGATGCCATACCAAATGTTGTAAATTTTGGTGAGTTTTGTGAATTGCTAGTAAGAGTCATTGCTTTTTCTGAAAATGATTTTATAAAATTTTATAAATAGATGCTGTTTGTTTGGCTTTGATCTTGTCCTGGTTTCAAAGAAACAGAACTCTGAGAGTACATGTAAATTGTCTTGCTCAAGAATACTATACAGTGACCCTTTTCTGGACTCAAACTGGGACCCATGATCAGGATATAGCCAGGCAAGAACTAATGGCCTTCCAATTTCCCTTTGCAATGTGTTTGCACTTCAGTACAAGTATTGGAAAAGGTGAGGTTTTTAACATTAATAATAATTATGAATATTTCCTTTCAATTTTTAGAATGGGGATGTGATGACCTCACCATTTACTACAGCAGACCAGATGAACAAAATCGACCATTTGCTGTGTTAATGCACAAAACCTGTCAGAGTGTTCTAACAGATGTTGTTCTGCATGAAGAGAAAGATGAAAGGTTGGTCAAAATAATTTTTTATTGGGCAGTTTTGTAGTAATTCTCCTGATAAGGTTGAATACATTATAATATGGGAAATAACCCACTTTTACAATATCTCAATGCCGTTTTATACTGGCACTCCTCTATTGGGTATAAAGTCCATCACTATTCTTGCTGTTCTTGAACATTTCAATTGCGAGAAGTGTGATACAGTGAATGTTTTGATCTTCCTTGATGAATTACATTGGTATTTAACTAATCTTTTCCATAGATTTATTGTTGATGTAAGTGCTACTAAAGACAGGGAATTTATTACAATCAACTGCAACTCAAGGTCAACATCTGAGGTAAGTCTGTTATCCAAGTCAGCGATGACTTAATTGAAGACATATAAACCTCCTCTTATGCATCAATCTTAGCACCCAGCCTTGCCAAAAAAGTTTCAGACAACAAATTTCTTAGTGTTACAAGAGTGGACATGTTTGAGCAGAGCTAAATGGCCTTTGCTTCTCTTTGAACTGCTTTGACACTGTGGATCAATATCAGTATCTGGACAACTGCCCACCTACCCCTCCCCTAACCCAACATTAACCCTAATTTGTTATCAATAGACTGTTGTTGGGTTAGGGGAGGGGTAGGTGGGTAGTTACTTGGATACTGATATTTATCCAACTCTGTTAACATTGTTAAACAGGCTCCTGTCTGATAAACAATCTGATATTGCATGCTTAGTTGTAAAAAATAATATTTTATTTATGGTATACTTGATACAACTCTTCACTCTGAAACAGAATATACAATAACAGGCAAGGTTATTTGCCAAAGCCTGGGTTTAAACAAGCCTGTTGTATACATGTATGTTCTGGAAGAATAGCAGTACAGGGTATGTTCCTCACTCCTTCCCTCTAGCTTCTGGCAGGATCTCTTATGTAAGATCTCTTGAATTCTGCTCATCAAGTAGAGTATGAATTTAAGTATTAAGTTGCCATAAACACTGGCATGTAAGTTCACCTTTCCCCAAAAATTTTCATAACTTCAATTGTCTGTACATTGCAAACAACCCAACAAACAAACTAAAGATTTCCAGTTGTTTTATGTAAAAATTTCGTGAAAATCTTACAAGAATAAAGAAAAATTCAGGCACAATACCTGAGTAAGATCAAACATACTTCTAAGTTGGTGGACATTGTGCTGACTCCATACCAATTACAGCTAACATTATTGGGAAAGATTCAAATTTTTTTTTTTAATGTGCATTTGATGAATTATGCAACCAAAATAAAGCAACCTTCTCACAACTCTGCTTGTGATTTCTTTTGATTTCTTTTCAAAACTTTTTTTCCAAAATTTGACTTGAGGTGTGGTTCATCTCTAAGTGTAGGTTATATGCCAGTGGTTACTGAGAAAAAAAAAAGGGAAAGAAATCATTTAATTTGACTCACTGTATTCCTTTTTCTAGGTTAGCATTGTAGACATCAAGGATGGCTCATTTGTTTGTAAACCTCTCCACCCGAGGCAACAGGGGATGGAATACTATGTGGATCATAGAGATGATCAGTTTTATATAATAACAAATGCAGATGAAAAAAACTATCGAGTAAGTATATCCATGGCACAATAATAAAGTTTTCAATCATCCTGCAACAAAAAGTCATACAAACTTCTCTTTGTAAAGTCTGGAAGTTGTAGGGGCTACCTGGTTAAGAGCACAGGTGACCCAAGTTATCCATCATTAGGTTTCCTACTCCTTCTCTTATTTCATCAAGGATTTGACTGAAGATTTACTTTTATAGCTCTCTTGGTGAATTGCAGCAGGGGGGGTGGGGTGGGGTGGGGTGGGGTGGGGTGATACCTTCATGAATTTAACATACCATATGAAAGAAAAAGCAATTCTCAAAGGTGATTCAACTGCTAATGAAACTGAGAATTGTAAGGACTTTTCAAATGAGAGCAGTTTTGAATGTTCATGTTTTTATTTAGGTGATGGCTGCACCAAAGAGCAATCCAGGAAAGGAAAACTGGCAAACATTTATTAAAGACAAAGCAGAGGTAACAGTCAGAACATAGTTTGTTTTGTAAATTAAAAATCAACGGCTTATTAATTTGTTTGTTATTCTTACATGTGTTTGATTTGATTTTTTTCCAGAATTTCCTAGATGATATGGATATATTTCAGAACTACTGTGTGGTATACGAGAGATGTAAAACAATTCCCCAGCTCCGTGTTGTACCACTAGATACACCTCAAGATCAGTATGTAGTGCAGGTACTGTAGAAGGAATTTTAAGCTCTTAATTTTTTGTACCATCCAAATGCAATATGTTGAAATGGTGCTGAGCCAACCTTAAGGCCTTTCTGCACTGTTGAACAAAGCTAGAATTGTCCCAACAAAATCAAAGGACAAATTTTGTCATGACAAATTTTCTCAGGGGTGTGTTTGAAGATTTGTCTGCTTCTACCAAAACTTTTCAAGTTGTGACAAACCATTTGTACTCATAAAATGTTGGTGATGATAGAAAATTTTTCTTAATGAACAACTTGAGCATGGGCTCATATTCCTGAACAGCAGCTGGTACTTGGGCCTAAGCCACCCTAATATGTAATTTCTTTTTTATTTCTACTTATGTATCATGATTACAAAATGGCAAAATTAAAAAAATTTTTAAAAAAATGAAAAAAACCATTCTTATGCACTGTGATTGAAATGATTGGATCAAGAGGTAGCAAGGAGTGTAGTGCCTTGCCAAAAATACAACTTGGTTAACTTGTAAGGGACCAACCCAGACCCACAGGGGGTCATTACAGAGCTCCAAGTTGCAACCGTTTTGGTTGCCATGGCAAGAGAAAGAGATATTTGGCAGCTAAAATTTCAACAAAAGTTGCCAATTGGTGACTGATTGGTTTGAAAAAAAGAAAGGGAAAAAATGCAAAAAGATTATCAACCTTTGGTCAAATTATCAAAGACTAAATGCAAACAAACTGTTCTGTAACTCCCAGATATATGTCTTGACCAAAATTTATGGCAACCATTTTACAATATTGATGGTTACCAAAGTGCAACTTTTTGAAAATTGAACTTGGAGCCCTGCATTTTTATTTAGTAAATTGCTTATGGGGATGTGCTGCTGAAAGGGGTTGCTTTTAATAAGACTGGATCAACTCTGATGGGGTTGCATTTTCAATAGAGTTACTAGAATGGGGCCACACATTTTTGTGATTTTTGTGGCAAAAAAATTCTGGTATGTAGGAATTCATAAATGGGAAGATTTGCGATTAGTAAATGTACCAGAATGTTTGTACTGTTAATGTGAAATGTAAAACGGTCTACACTCTGTTTAACAAGTCCTTAAACTCAAAAAGCTTCAACAGGGAGATGCATTCACAAAAAGTGACTAAATTGGAATCACAAAAATTACATTTGCCCAAAAGTGACTTAGATTGGTTCAGTCTATAGACGGTAAAAAAATGAGCTACATGTATAATGGTTGGGGTTCTGAGAAGCTAGCGGCACATACCCAGCAAACTTTGACCTAAGTAAACTCCCCCTTCCCTCCCAGGGCACACTTACAATTGGCACTGAGCCCACTGTACCTCCTTTCAGTACATGACTTTATTTTTGTTTAAATTTTTCTATATTGCAGCTTCCTAAAGATGTTTGTGTTTTAGAAGCTGGATCCAATCTGGTAATTTATGACATGTTTGTTAAAAAGATATCCTACATATATATTTGTGCAGATGTCCAAGAAGCATTAAAATATAATTTTTGATGGGAAATATTTTTGGCAATAATTTTCCTTTTCCTCATAGATGTTTGATCATGACAGTGTGCGACTAACAGTTTCCTCACCAATATTACCAGCTCAAGTCTTGGAGTATAACATGGGGACCAAGTCAATGGTATGTCAAGGTTATAAGACAGTGTTGAATTAACTTCTCAGCAAGAAAAACTTCAGGTCATAGGACACTAAATTAACCTCACATAATACATTGATAAAGATTGCTGTAGAATTTAATTGCATACCTGGTAACCCTCGGTGTTTATCAACCTGGCCAATCCCAATATCTCATTAGTAATTCTTCTTACTGTCTTCGATTCAATTCTTCGAGTGTTATTTGGGAGAATTTGGTATTGAAGAGACATAAATAATCCCCTAATTGATATTTTTCTTTATTCTCATCAATTGTCTGCTTGATATTGTATTGACGTTGTAAGGAGAAATTCTGTTTTGGTTACTCATGGAAGTGAGATGTGTAATGCTAAATGTACTTTTTGACATTTGATGTTTAACACATCATTTTAAAAAAAAATAAGTGAAGGATGCAAAGAAGCACTCTTTGTTCTAAGGTGAAGTGACATTTGTGCCCCCAAATTTTATAAGAGACTTCTGTCGCACACTTTATTGAAAACTTTTTTTACGTCCTTTCTTCCCCAGCATGCTTTTCCTTGTTGTTCTTTCCAAGCCACCTTCCCCTTAATTATTGTATCATCATTTAGATCAACAAGCATTATTCTTACCTTAATCTTTACTTCTTCTCAGGTTGAAAAACATAGCTTCTCTGTTTTGCCATCTTTTGACAGCTCAGACTTTTGCTGCACCCGACTTGAAATACAAAGTAAAGTAAGATACATTGTGCTTTGATTGATTCAAATCAGTGATAATAATGATAATATTTTTGTTGATATAAAACTGCTGCAACTTGATGGGAACTCATTTGACTGTTTGGGTTTTGGCAGAGTGAATATGTACAATTCACAAAGGGCGTAGTTGTTAAAATGCTTTTCATCCCAAGTGTTTTCACAGCTGCACCTCATTCTTGATTTAATTTCTGAAGGGAAAGAGGCGTCTGTACTCAGGCTAGTGATCCTAGACGTTTTTGTGTCAAGAACACCCAATTTCAATGAAAATTTATGATTGTATGAATTAAACAACGTGGCATACATGTACATGTATCTCCAAATGGCAACAAAACAAGTACTGGAAAATCCATCTACACTGTAATTCCTGCTCAGAATATTTGGTGATTTTCTGCAACAATGAGTTTGGGTAAAGGAAAAAAAATTGAAATAGTGGGCTGCACTACCCTAACTACAGGTTACACAATAATTTGAAAGAAAAATAATTCATCCCATTTGTCAATACACATTAGTCAGCCATTAGAGTTCGGTATCATGCAATTATTGTAAACATTTTTTAAAATACCAAACAGATAACCAACAGGTTGAGCTATTTCAAAAGATAGGCCTTAGTTAGCGTATGTTTTTTCGTATGAGAGGTCACATAAAATTTAGTGACGATGATGTTGGCTTTTATTTTGGGTGCATTAGGATGGAACTCACATACCTGTCACGTTATTTCATCACAAAGATCTAAAAAAGGAAGGAAGCAATCCCCTACTTCTACATGTTTATGGTAATAACTATATTTTTTCCCTTTTTTTTTTTTTTCAAAACTTGCCTTACTTACACGTAAAGAAAGTAAGCTTTATCAGCGGCACATTTGAGGAAGTCTTACCTTCAGAATGTTTATTACGCTTTGAAAATCTATAGGACATAGTTCCTCTACACTGCTTGTTAACAAATGTTCTTAATCGAAAACACTTAATGTATCATTTCGTAACATATAGCTTGCCAAAAATAGTCTAGTTTGATAGTAAGTAGCATCTAAACAATGCTAAAAGAAAGAAAAATTTAAGGCACTGGAACCTCCCCCTTTTTTTTCATTTTAATTAATTTCCTTGCTTATTTTGTGTGGCCAGTACCCCTTTTATTTGCTCATTGATCTAATTTTTTCTTTCTTTTCTATTAACATCGCTATGTGATGTGATGTAGTTCCTGTGACGTACAGGACTGTAGTGTTTACTGTGGCACAATAAAAAATTGAAATTAAAAAAAAAAGATAAATTAACAGTTTCCTCAAATATATCTACCTCAAGGTGAATTACTGTTCACTATATAATTGATAACCTGTGTGTTGTAGGCTCCTATGGTATCAATGTCAACATGGGTTTTGATGTGGAAAGGATCAGTCTGTTAAAACGGGGATGGTGTCTTGCTTTCTGTCATGTCAGGTAATTTATTTAATATATAGATTTAGCCAAGCCTAAAAGCGGAGCTCGCATTTTTTTTCTCGCACGTCTCAATGGAAGGGCACAACGCTTTGCCCCGGCCAGGACTAGAACCCGGGTTGTCTGACTCGGAGCCCAGTGCACTGACCACTGGACTACTGAACAAAGCCGTGGTGTTGGCGTGCCCGCGGTACAGTTGACCACGCATGTTAAAAGTAGCACCTTGTACGGTAGTACGGTCGTACATCCAAATTTTTTCGGCTTGATGGGTTACTACTATTTTGTATAATTATCGGGCTACGCTCTGCGAGCTCCGTTATCATAATGATCTGACCCATGTGACTGGGAAGAAACTTTAGCAAGTGGGGCTGTTGATTTTTTTAGTAATCTTTTTTTGCTCAATTATGTTATCCAAGATTTCATTTTGAATCAATTATTATTGAATGTCATGAATTGTGGGATTAAAATGCGAACAGAAATGAGAATAGACAGGCAATTGCTCATCAGCTCCGCGCTGCCATATTTTCCAGGTTTCTTACTGTAATAAACATTTCATACTAAATAAAAATGAGATCTGTATTCTACAGAGGTGGAGGAGAACTTGGACGGGAGTGGTACTTAGATGGAAAGTTACAGAATAAACATAAAGGCTTTGAGGTATATACTTGTCATTGGATAATAGGTGTCATTTACAGCTCAAAAATTTGGTTGCTTTCAGAGTATTTTATCGGAAAATGACAGGTATTTCGCCTTGCAGGATTTTGAAGCTTGTGCTAAAGCATTGCATAATTTGGGGTATTCCAACCCACAGTTAACGGCAGCACGCGGGACAAGTGCAGGGGGATTGATAGTGGGAGCCGTCTGTAACAGATCACCTGATTTATTTAAGGCAGTTATTCTTAAGGTTAGACTACTTTTATAGAACGTAGTATGTTGCTGTTTTTGTCTTTGCTTTTTTTTAACGATAAATTGCTAACGGTGATGATTAAAATGAGGTTGATGCAGATGATGATGACAGTGTTGACTACAATAATGTTGATGATGATGACAACTATGGTTAAATGTTTATTGACTGTGAATATATGAAATATCACTTCACGGGTTTGTTACGAACCAACATGATGACCAGCTCCCAGTTAACTTGTTAGCCCAGTTGGTAGAGCACTGCACCGGTATCGCAGAGGTCATGGATTCAAATTATTTATTTTCACTGCTGCTTAAGTAATGTTCATTACTGCGAAGATGGCTTTCATATTCACTTAATTTTTATTGTTGGCTTTTTGTTACTGCATGGATCCCAACTAAGCTTTGAACTCTCAGTTCAGGATTTTATCAGGTCTGAAGTTTGAGAAAAAGTGAACGTTTTTTTTCGAGACTTAATTGTAGTTAAAATCAATTTTACCATGCTCTATCGTTTAGAAAACTCTTTTGATGTATCAGTTCTTTAGTTTCGAGGCATTGTTACATTTTTAATCAGAGCTTCCTCTGACAGGTTCCATTTTTAGATATTTTGACGTCAATGTTGGATCCTTCTCTTCCATTGACAGTTCAGGAATATGAAGAGTGGGGTGAACCTGGGTATGAAATATTTGTTCAGTGTCCTTAAGATGTACTTGTTAATAGAAAATGCATGCAAGATTATTTGGAAGTTTTTGAGAGATTTCTGTGATTTTTGGGTTAGTCCTGAAACAGAGTAATAAAGTATTATCAACTGAGTTGATAACGTAAATTGGCCAGTGTAAAGGGTTTGAAAGCTGACATTTCGAGCGTTAACCCTTCGTCAGAGTGAATGGGAACGGAGGGCTAACGCCCGAAACGTCAGCTTTGAAGCTCTTTACCCTGGCCAATTTACGTGATCAACTCATGTGATAATACTAAATTACCCCGTTATACTCTCCAAAAGACGTAGTTTCTTTAGAAACATACCCCCTTTATTCATTAGTCCTGAAACAGACAGCTTTTGGCAGAGACCTGGCCAGTACTATCATCTGTAATCTGTACTTACATGTAGGCTCTCATCAGGGCTGTGACACAAATGGCAAGGCGCATGCGTTCAAAGCATTAATGAGACTCTGCTCGTCAGCTTAACATCATCTGAGACACTTTCTCTACAAGTCCAGTCATCCATGCATCCTTGTTCTTGAACATTTCAACCATGAACTTAACGTATGCAATTTTATTTTCAGGTTCGATGAAAAAGATTTTCATTACATCAAATCGTACTGTCCGTACCAGAATATTAAAGATCAGGTAAAGTTCTGACACAGTTATGCAAATCTTAGTATGTTTAAACAGTCAGGATTAAATTAAACAATGTTGACTAAACCTCGGTTAGCTTAATTGCGCTTGAAGAACCCGGTCTGGTGTTCAGCGCACCAACCATTTAGCTGCCTCATCTCCTATGAATATGACTACAGGATGCTGTTAAACGAATTTATTATTTGTAAACTGTTTTATTGTTAATATTGTGACTTCCACAGGTGTACCCTTCAGTGATGGTGACCACAGCAATGAATGATGATCGTGTGCCTTACTGGCTGCCCCTGAAGTGGGTCGCTCGACTGAGAGATCAGTTGTCGCACCACGCCCAGGGAGAAAAGCCACTAGTTATCTGTCATGTTGAATATTATGGAGGACACTCAGAAACAGAAGGAGTGTACCACAGAATTGAAAAGGTAGGTTTATTACATTCTTTGATTTCTTTTCCATACTGCTTAAAGGGGCTTCACATAATTTACCACTCTAGATTTTTCAATTCAAATGGCAGATATCGGTAGAAATGATACTAGTTCTGATACCCATAGCTTGAAGCATGTACAAGTATGAGTCGTTTTGCTAACGACCCGTTCGCTTACATCTTGCGTCGTTTCGCCAATGTCTCAAGTCATTTCACTTATGTCTCATATGTTGTTTCACCAACGTTTAAGGTTACTTCAGTAACGTCTTATTTTAGTCCTACAGTAAATGGTTTGAACCCGGGGGTAGTCCTGAGAAGGACTGTTGTCGGTAATGGTGACTGACCTTTCGACAACATCATCAGAGTCAAGTGAAAGGTTGTTGTCAGTCGAATGTACTTAGTCCAATCACGACTGACCTACGCCACTTGAGTCTTACAGCCAATAACATCACAGCAAAACTGACCAATCAGTTTACACAAACCGGACTAAGTACATTCGACTGACAACAACCTTTCACTTGACTCTGATGATGACTTCGCTCAGGTTGTCGAAACGTCAGTCACCACTACCGGCAACAGCCCTTCCCAGGACTACACTCACCCGGACGATCAAACTACACTATTACTTATTTTAGTTCTGTTTTCTTAGAAGTAACGACCTCCAAATGTACCCTTTACTTTGTATCAAAACTGACCTGAAGTGTATCTAGTC
Source organism: Pocillopora verrucosa (assembly GCF_036669915.1). Classification (NCBI taxonomy): domain Eukaryota; kingdom Metazoa; phylum Cnidaria; class Anthozoa; order Scleractinia; family Pocilloporidae; genus Pocillopora; species Pocillopora verrucosa. The sequence continues at coordinate 16,180,290 of NC_089318.1, read as the reverse complement.
GACTTTCTGCATGTATCGAATGGACTTCAGTTTGTCTTGAATTAACTTGTATTGAATAAATTTCCAGTTTCAGTCTAACTCCCCTACAAATTTTCGGTCGATGAGTGATCGATTGAGTACTGTTCTGCCCAAAATGTTAGATAGCGCAACGAAGGAAAGAAAAAGCATTTTGAACATTTTTGTTGTTTTATCGCAAATTCGTTAACTCGAGGTTTTCGATATAACGAACCCACGATACAACGAACCACTTTCTCCAGTCCCTTGGCACTTCGTTGAATCGAGATTCCACTATAATTTTATTTACCCGATAACCGCAAATAATGTAATGCAAACATTAATGTTGGCAAATTTAAGATTAATGTACTGGTGTATACACAGCACTTTTACAGAACTACATATAAAATGTACAGCTGTACCATTTCTCATATGCAAGCAACATCCAAGCCCTGCCACTAGTCAAACCACTTTTATTAAATTGTGGTAAAAAAATATGAAGGAAATATTGAAAAGTAATTGTTTTTATTTTTTATTTATTTATTTTTTCACTGTTTTCATAGGCAGCGAAGGAGTACGCTTTTCTTTTCAATGCGTTAGGACTGCCCCTGGAGTAATATTTGAACTTTGTTCTGTGGATGATGACAGCTTTAGATCAAGAGGTGGAAGGATTGTGGACTGTGAAGTTTTACTTGCTACGAAGTAGTGAATAAAATATTATGAAAGGGGCAGATTCTTAACTTTTTTTTTAGTTTATTTACTTTTTTCTAATAAAAGCTTTACACGCTTTAAAATCCTTCACGCTGTCATATTGACGTCATAAACTACCAGGAAACTTTGCGAGGTAAAACGTGGCAGCTAGTGGGAAAATTGAAGATAAAAGATCCGAAAACGAAACACTCAGTATTCAAGTCAGTTGAATTTTTTTTCCTTTTGAGCGAAGTCCATGTTGTAAACCATCAAGTCAGTTTTAAATCATATCAAACTTATGGTCTAGAGCTTAAGCGTTTTTCAGCCGAGAATTCCATTAAATTAATTATGCTTTAAAACGTCTTTTAAAAAGGCTGGTTATACAATTTTATTATGCACAAGACTCAAGGAAGAAGGGGGGGGGGGGGAGAGCAGTCCCTGAGACCCTGAGATTTCCCCTTGTTGAGAGGGGGGGTCTGGGGATAGAGAGTCACCGACTCAAAAATTGAAAACCTATCAGTTATCTTGTCTGTACTTTTTCCTTTCCTGGTGATATTTCTTTTACTTTGGTGTAGGTTAGTTCTAAAATTTTAGTTGGTAGTTTTTTAGTACTTTATTATGCTCTTCGGTTGCAGAAGTGGGATGGAAAAATGATATGCTTTTTGACTCAATGCTCTATATGTCTCTCTCACAAAGTTAATGAATACAAAGTCAACCGCTGAGAGAATCATAAGTAAATTTCAACGAGCCAAGAGTGCGCCACCCTAGACATGGCATGGAATTGCTTTGGCCAAAATTTAACTTTGGTTGGTTCAAAGTCGAGAAGAGTCGACTTGAAAAAAAAAAAAGACAAACCAAAACGAAAATCTCGCTGTAACTGAACTGACTGTTAATTATACTTTGAGTGGTTCAAGGCGGTTCATAACTCGTCTATCTAGCCTCGCAAAATAGGTCTGAATGGACAATAAAAGCTAAGTTTTTTCGTTTGTCTCACGATGTAGTCACGTGTAATGTAGATCGCGACGTTTCAACTGCATACTGCTAGTCTTCTTCAGGCGATGAGGTTGACTGGTCATGCGCGATCTTATAAAGCATGATGCTCACGATCACGCATGACCAGTCGACCTCATCGCCTGAAGAAGACTAGCAGTATGCAGTCGAAACGTCGCGATCTACGTCACACGCGACTACATCGTGAGACAAACGAAAAAACTTAGCTTTTATTGTTATTCACCACGATGAATAACCACAACCTTTTTTACGAAGTCTGAATGGACTCTCATTATCATCATGGAAGCTTTGAGGAATTTTTTTTTCTTTGAAAAGGATACTCTACTGTTTGAATCAGTGGCTTATGCCAAAAAGGGCCGCTAAATTTGCGAAGCGAGCAAGCTGCGAAATACGATACCTTGAGTTATTTAACAATAATGCCGAGGAACGGTGGATCGGCAGGATGGCGGACTATCTTTACACGCGGAATGACGGATTATCCTAAAACGAGGTATGCCTTTTAGTACGAGACAAAAGGCTCTGAAATGGTATTGCAATAAAGTACAATTGGAACTAAGAAAAATGCGATTCGTGGTTAAATCGCATGGACGAAAGCCACTCAGATTCCAAGGATCACCGATGATTTCAAAATGGATGAAACAGAACGTTTATTATTCGCGAATGTTTAGAGAGTTGCGTTGTATTTTTTTGGGTCATGTAAGAAGGGGAAATACGAGCAGGCCAAAAATGCCCACTCATATTATATGTCAAACCATCCAATAAGGGAATTATTACTATACTATTGTTTCAATTTCAGTTACGAGAGAGGTTATTTAAAGTTTGATATTATATTAAGAATCATACGGGAGAGTTCAAATCAGACTCGTTCGATTTTGAAATCAAGCGTTTGATTTCAGACCAGTGTACCCCAGTCAGTTCAATTACCATTAAATACCATCGCTGATATGTTGCTAGTATCATTATCAAGGCCATGTTCCAAGAGAAGCCCGCGATGCCACCGGCCATCTACCCCAGAATATCTTACCAGCTGTCTACAGTAAATTTTCGGCTTACAGTATTAGCCTGCGTGCTTTGCATTTTGCTGCTACTGCAGCTTGCAGAGGGAGCATACATGACACCTTGGCTTACGGTTATAGCAGAAATTATGTTCACCCGCAGACTTTAGAGAGAACCTGTCAACAAGTTTGCTTCCTGAATAAAATACAGTGTAAAATGCAACTCGTTACTATTTTCGGCTTTGGTAAAGCTACAACGGGGAGAAAGTAATTGGCACATTTTATAACTATAGATGCCAAAGTGAGCGTGGACCTTGGGAGAGACGAATGCTATGCTACATTCTATATTTCAAAGGTCTTTCCGCAGATGCTTCAAATTGCACAGAATGCCTGGAAATCATTAGTTACTCATGGGCACTGAAGCGGGAAAGTTTGAATGCAATCGCGCCTTGAAAGTCTAAAATAAAGGAAGTAGAAGCCGAAACTAGCGCAGCAGCGTTGAGAAAACTCCCTTTCCCGATTTCCAGAAGCAATTGGTAAGAACCTAAGAACGGGTTTTTGAGGAGGAAGGGTTTATCTTTAATTAAAGCTTAAAAAGAAGTTTGAAAAAGTGTAAGAACTATTCCTATACTTCTGAAAATGACGATAAAAAAGGACATTGTTTAGTGTGAAGAGCGATTTCAGAAGTGATGTTTTAAAAAACTCGAACCGGCTCCCAAAAACCACAAAACGGGAAATGATTATGGATATTGCCGCTGCAGAAAGGAGAGAAAAAAGAGGAAAAAGTCACAACAGTAATTTCGTCTTTGTTAAGAGTAAAGAGTGAAGAGTGAAGCTTTTATTGAAGGGGAAATTAGAGTTAACAACCTTGTGGTTTCTTAGCTCACGTAGCTTTGCTAATGAAGAGCATTATTGACGAAAATTTTGAACAAAAAATTAAATAAATAAATAATAAAAGAAAAGATAACAACAACCATAAAACATAGCAAGACAAGAACACGATATACACTTAAAATTGTTTTTGTACAAATTCAATGTAATTTTTTATTCACCTAAATTTATGTTCAAAAGATCAGATATTTGTTATCTGTCGACACATCAGTGAAAAGCTGAAGAGGGATTAGTCACCCATGGTTTATTTTGAAATATTAAACCTGAATTTTAAAGTAGGGAGTACCTACCTAACCTTAATCTTCTCCATTTATGGTCGACAACAGTTTTCAAGCTCTTCATGCAAGTTGATTTTTCGAATACTTGCAAAATTCTTTGATCAATTGTAACTACTGTGGACTTCAATTCAAAATCCTTTCATCTAAGTTCAAATAAACGAAAGCGGAATTGTGTCCTCTTATTCCCAAATGTTTCAAACTTACACTACGTGAGAAACAAATTCTCTCGTACGCACCTCTCCGGTGTTATGATTCCCTGTGCGTAATAAAAGTTGGGTCAAACTTCTTCCTCGAATCACAGAAGATGCACAGTTGAGTGGAATAAAACTCGGCTATCACGTCGCGTTTCCCTAAAACATGATCTACGTTGGAACTTTAGATATAGTGTTCTGTATAGCCTTGACCAGCGAGTCCACCCAATCCGTGGGTGGCCTTGCACCCCATATTGATGCAGCCTTTTTCTGAGAATTTTCTTGAGTTTTCTCCTTCTTTGATGCAGTCGTGCTATCGTCTTTGCTCGTCCCTGGTTTATCTGACGGACCCGAGGTCGTTTTAGCTGAAGCCTCGTCCTCTTCCTCTTGGGTCCGCCTTCGCTTCTTCTCGGGTCCATCGTCTCCTTCAGTTTTGGCAGCGGATGACTCTTCTTTACCCTGCTGCTGTGAGGGAGGTTGTTCCGACTCTACCGCCGGTGACCGCAATTTGGCCTCTAATTTTTTGGCTTGATACTTGCGGCAGACCACCAGCAATTCGTTGAGACTTGGTTGCAACAAGGGGCTTACGTCCGACTTGTGTGGCGGGCGAACTGAGAAAAGTAGAGACATGGCCCGCAGTTCCTGCGGAGGAATTCGGTAGAATAACATTTTTTAAGTTGACTTATTTTAAAGAAAACAAAGTTTTACCTAATTTCATGATTTTCTATATGAATAATAGGGGAAACCAGCCTACAATGGGAATTAATTGGCCCATTGCCTGCACACGTCAGTCTCAGAGTGAACCATATCACAATTCTCTTATCCACTATCTATGTTTCTTTCTTTGGTCTTACCTGAAGGAGAAACCTTCAAGTTCATACGTTTCTCTGTTCCCATCAAATTTTTTGCAGGATAATTTTCCAATATTGTAAGGAGAACGTATCACTATACTTATTCTGCCAAGAGGTTACCAATTATGGACCAGAAGTTGGACGTTATCATAAAAGTTAGGTTAATCTGTTGCGCTGTAGTTAGGCATTCTATTCCCTAGTTGCACGAACTGCTCGGAACATTTCCCTTTGCAAGTCTTACTACGCTTTGTTTCTTTTTATAAATAACAAGAAAAAAATTTCGACAAAAGAATTTGACTTAATAAGTTCTTACCGCAGTTAGCCTCTTAGCTATTGCACAGAGTTCAGTGTCATTTGCCTTCTCCGCTGCGGGTTTATCGGCGATTACTGTCGCCACCAGTGTCTGCACCAAGTTATTCCACTGCTTTACCAACACCTGGCTTGACACCTGGGAGAATACAAAATTGTAAATATTACATACATTTAACACCAGTTCTCTTAAAGAGAGAATGCAGTAACAACAACTACCTAGGCTGTAGTTATTTTGAGTGACCACCTACCGTAAGTTTGTTAACTCAAAATATTGCGTCTAACATACTTTACTTCATAGGCGAAAGAACGTTTTAAGCTCGTTTGCGGCCTGGTAGCCGGAATAAAGAAGACTTACTAGACTAGAGAGATAATGCAAACAAGTAAAGAAACAAAGGCAGCAAAACAAAACAAAACAAACAAACAAGAACACACAAAAACAAAAACAAACATCTTATGCTTACCCGCGGAAAAAAGCAACACAGGAAGGAATAGATGTCTCTCACATTGAGACTTTCTCGTTCATCCAGTAAGATCAGGTCCACGTACTAAACAAACGTTAAAAAATAGTAAACTAACCAAGCTTAATAGTTACACACGGCCATTTTGCGTTGTTTTCTTGTCTCACTTTTTTTGTCAGCCTATCTTTTGCTGACCAATTGATGTATAAAATGTGGCTTCCTGATCAAGACAACGCTTGATTAATGTGCTTTTCCTTTGACGGACTGATAACTAAATAGCGATTTGTTTATCGATGAACTAAACACTGGTTAAGTGCAGCAAATAAATAAAATCAAAGACACGGTAAGATGCAAAAAGGAATCTATTAACCCTTTGACCCCTCAGGGTGACTAACATCTAATTTCTCCTTACAATATCACCCTTGAATCACACATTAACGTCAAGAGAATCAAGGAAATCATCACCAACTAAATGAAGCTGTTGATTGTTCAACAAATTCTCCTTGTCAGCACCTTAGGAAATGTAGAAAGAATAGTATGGAGAATATGCATACTGATGTTGAGGCGTAAAGGGTTAACATATGAGTGAGTGAGAGAAGGAATGAATAACTAAACCCAACCAGAGGTGTTACTATTTATCGATGCCTCTCCATTATTCTGTGATGGTAGTAAAAACTACGCACGAATGCAGAAAAAAAATAAGCCGCATCAGAAGTTACCTCGAGGAACTCGGGTTTCTGACATAGCTGCTGTATGTAGGTTTTGTATCTACCAATCTGCAAAAAAACAGCCACAAATTGAATGTGTTGGTGACCTTGAGCCGAATAATTAAAAAAAACAACCGTAAATGAAATGTGTGGCTACCCTGTGCGGAATGCGTAAATATGGACAGTGAAACAAATTCATGCCAATGTAAGCAACACGACACATACCTCGCCAGCCTTCTGATACACTTCCATCCACAGACTGCTGAAGAACGTGAAGTGAAGAGGGATGGCTTCTATCGCCAAGAGACAACCTATAACAAGAGTATAAGCGTGAATTCGACAGTGAGCTCATTTACCCACTACATCACGAAGAATAGTAGCCACATGTACACATAATGATCTGATTCATCTAAAACCTTATGCTTGAGAAGAAACAAAATTGTTGTAACCGAAGAATGATTGACCGAGGCGCCAAAATTGGTTTTGTGCTAAAGGCTGTATAGCCGGGCTTTGAACTTTCCTGCGCCTTAAAGATGTGGAAATATCATAGTATACTATTGTTTTGATCGCATACGGTTGTTTTGACCGAACGCACGGTGAATAAATTATATTTGCACTTGATACACGCGCTTTGCTTCTGCATAATTATGATAAGCTATCTCCTATTTTTTCATGTATATTATTAATATGTTATCACATGATTTTTCTCGTGCAATGTGCAAAAAAAGGCGCTTGTAAATTTTTTCAAAGACCACAAACTGCACTCGCCCTACGGGCTCGTGAAATTTTGTTAGTCTTTGAAAAAATTAATTTACTCGTGCTTATTTATTCCATATCGCATTCGAAATCATGTGATTACCTATACTAATATCTTGAAGGAGTCTATGACCTTCAAACACTTACTGCACGTGATAACATGTTCAGGGACCCTGTCATGACCGAATCCATAGCGCAACAGTTTATCCACGAAGTGGTGATACGGTTGGAAGTACTCTGCAACTGCTGTGTCATACAACTCCTCCACTCCCTGAGAACATCAAGTACACAACAGGTCAGCGATTTTGCTAATACTAAGATCAGAATGAATGCTTGGATTGACTCTATCGTATTCCTGTGATTCACCTCGGTGGTAACTCCATGCGATTACCCCAAGTTAGAATGGTGAGTCAAAGAGTATCGGAAGGCGGTAATTACCTTTGGCGAGTCCAGGAATGACGGATGAAGGAACATGTTAAGCTCAGGCACAGCGGGCCTCGCCACGGACTTGCTGCTGACAATCATCTTTGAGTGTCGACGAGGAAAGTACGGACCAAGGAGACCTGGTGATTGCACCACATGTGGTTAGTACAGTTTATTTCTTTTAAAGGCCAAAAGTAGAAGAGAAATAACCGCTTAACATGTGCACTTGTCGTGATGAAGGTTCAAGTAACTACACACACCTTATCAACTGCCAATTACGTCTCTGTATGTATATTTGCGAAATTAAGTCTCGAGAAAAAAAATCTGAGAGAACTTTGGGTTCGAAGTCCTAGTTTCCTTGTCGCTTTCCAAATGACATATTGCAAAAGCTCCAAACGACTTCTAGTCAATGTCAGGACGTGAAAAATCGTAAATACAGTTTTCTAAGCTGAATTGGTTTTCTTCCAGTTGGGACGCAAAATAAACAAACAAACAAAATTACAAGAAACAAAACATATACTAAGGACTACAAAAGAAACATATTACTCTGTGTTTCTTAAGAAAGAAACAGTGAATTAGAATAAATTGTGGACTCGTAAAAAACGTTCTTTATGGCTGTTACGAAAATGATTTCAAGATCAAGTGTTCAAACGTCAGTTTTAATTAGTACCTCCATATGCCCTCGTCTTACCAACTCTATTCTGGGGATTTATATCACACTTCTAGAAAACAATTACCAAACGCATGTGATAGTCTTTTTCGTTCCAGCGAAGCAGGAGAAGTGTGATCAAAACAAAAGCTGAGGGAAGACATGGGACTGAAAGGAGACTTAAGTTAGCCCACTTCTCGTGCTTTTCTGAAGGGGAACGACAACGACTGCTACGCAAGTTAAAACTAACCTGGGGGAGAAGTTTTGTTCCAGTGCTGATGAGAGGCACTTATGATGGGAATCAGTGCTTCTGTGATGTCACCGGGGTACAGAACCAACATGGCGTTTAACACATCTGTGGATCACAATGGATCACTTTGTCAAATACGGGATGTTATATAGTGGGGCACTCATTGAGGTGGAAAACGAGGAACAAACTTGAGGGCTCTATTGCATTGCTAACCAAATTTTAACCCCTTCTAAATACGTACGCGGTGCAAATTTCAAACGAGACTTAGAAAATCCGGGAATGCCCTGATTTTACTTTTCTACGCTCCGCGACTGGCTCAGAAAACTAGACGGCGGCGCTTTCTCAACCAACCTTATACGAAACGAAAACAACTTAGCCACTCGCGCTTCAGCGAAATTCCTGGTTTCTAATTGAAGCTCTAACTGGCTCGTGATATGTTCCTTTGTCCTGAGTGGCCATTTTTATCACAGTAATTGGGTCATAGTGGCCTTTTCCACAATAACGTCGCCCACTGAACTTGTGTTCACATATCAACTATGATATGATCAACACTTGAACCCACGCAGCCGGTTGTCAACAGGGCAACGGAGCTTTTATTATCGCGGTGCCAAACGAATAGCCTTTCGAAGGATCTTTAGAAGATTAGGGAAATCAAAAACTTCAAACCTTAACACCCTAACATCAATATACATATTCTTCATACTGTCCTCTATACATTTCCTAAATGTGCCAGCAAGGAGAATTTGTTTAACTATCAAAAGGTTCTTCAGTTGTTTATCATTTCCTTTATTCTCATGACCATAATGTTTGATTCAGGGATGATACTGAAAGGAGAAATTAGATGCTAGTTACTCTTAGGGATTAAAGGGTTAGGGAAAGAATATTTAACCACAATTTAATGAATAGACATCATTGGCTTTTGGTTTTTTATTACGATTGTAAATACTGTAAAGTTAGTTAGTTGTGTCTGAAAAGCCCTGTTAAGGGAGACCCAATAAAGTGTAAGTGAGTGTAAGTGTGTGTAAGTGTACAGTGAGTGCTGTTGATCATGGATAAGGAGAGGAAAGTCTTTCATCCGATTGCATTTTGCTGATACCAATTAAACACAACATGCAAAAAGACTTTTTTTCGAAGGAGAGTCGGTGAGTGCTGTTGGGAAAGTATCCATCGATCGATATGACTTTACGACTTACCCAGACAGGATTGCCTGACTTCTTTTGGTGTGTAGGTATTTAACAGCGAGAGAAGTTTTTGGGCGACATCAAATCTCTCTGACCATCCTAAAATACTACTGCGAACGTCTGAAAGACACAAAAAACAACGCTAAAAACACGAAGACAAGAAGTACCTACTCTACGAGAAGATACAGGTAACGTCTAGTTTCTCAAATTCTACATTTAAACATAGTTCAGTTTTGCAAGTCAAGTGACCCAGTTCATAGCGGAGCTTATCCTCGTTGCCCTAACTTGAAACGATTGAGAGTGTAGCCTCTAAAGCAATCCCACCCAACCAAGGCTGGCATCAGGACCTTTGGGTCTGGAGTATGCCCCAAACAACAAGGGACTCGGTACTTAACTGAAGAATGCGTCTATCGAAAAGATATCATGTACAGTCTAATTAACGATGTATCGGCTAGAAGACAAAAGTGAGTATTTAATACCTTGTTTATTGCTATGCGGCCGACAGCACACTAATAAGTTGTGTAAAATCATTAACACTTCCGTCAGGTCTCCTGTCACGTGGCAAGCTGTAGCCTCATGGTACATCATGTGAAGGGTTGTAAATGCCTGTTGAGTAATTTGAGAGAGAGAAGAACTTTATTAATAAGTTGTTGTCTGTTGTTGTTCCTGTCACAGATTTGACTGGAAACAATCACGCAGCTACATGATCGATTCGAAATTCAGCCTTACATCAGACAGCGTGAGGAGTCCTTGGTTGACAACCACGGTCAGTCTGTCCTCATCCGTTTGAAGCAAGATCTTGTACGCACTACAATGAAAAAAGAAAAAGATTCTTTAATAACGATCTATTACAGTTGTCTACACTCCACTTTTTTGAATCTAGGCTTGATAACGACACGAGTGTGACTATGACATGAAATAGAGGCAGTATGGTAAAGCCTCACTTCCATGCATCTCACCTTCGTGCCTTTATCTCACACACTCAAGCCTCGCTATCATATTACTCGCCCAAGTCCCTCCTACACAGACCCCTGTACCTGATAAGTGTCGTCCACGACGCTCCTCCGTCCAGACAGTTCTGGTACAGGATAATGGTGTCTCGTCTGAACGATGCTTCAAAGGCTTCTTCTTCTTTGCTTTTCTCTTGGGGCGGATCAGGAGAAGTAACGCCAGCAAAAAGCCTCATGAGGGCAAAAAGCTCCTCGACTGCCTAAGACACGGGCAAACCAAAATACTTGTCAAGCAATTCACACTGTCTCATCACGCTCAGAAAACACAAATTTGCAGCACACTCTTCATTTCCTGCTTTACCAGCAAACCAAAAGGGGGGACTGCTGATTCTAAGTACTGCCGATGCATGGTGGGAAATAATTCCTACAATGCCATACTGTTCAAAAAACGGGCAAGTCAGGGAAAACATGCGGAGGAAAAACGCGCGGCTTAGCCTGGTACATACCTGTGGATACTGGTTCATGCGTATGGTGAGATTTTCAAAAGCCCACTTCATGTTGGAATGCACAGCCAGCTGGTGAGTGAAAGAGCGGGAGTGCTCACAACACAACCGAAGTAGCCCATAATATGCCGGAAGTACATTTCTGTTAAAGTTTACAACTTCCGGTTCATCACTGGAACTGAAAACGTACAAAGATCATCACACGAGTTAATGGTGGCAGCCAACAACCAGAGCGAACATACACTAATTGTCATGAAAACCAAAGCTATCACATTCAGTGAAGAGGTTAACGATATAAGAAGCCAGGACGAACTCAAAAGGATAAACAAATGAATAAAGGGGGTAAGTTTCTAAAGATACTGTGGTGTTGGAGAGTATAACGGGGTAATTTAGTATTATCAACTGAGATTTTAACGTAAATTGGCCACCTTTAAGAGTGTCAAAGCTGGCGTTTCGAGCGTTAGCCCTTTGTCAGAGCGAATCGTCGAAACGTATTTCACTCTGACGGGACGAGATACTAAATTACCTTCGAAGAATAAACAGGCAAACTGACTAAAGCGCAGGAAAATAAGAGTAGCAAGCCAGGATTGGTTTAAGTTTTGCATCTTATCAATTGATCAGACCAATCCCAAAGCGAAGTAAACCAAATCCACAGCTATCTCGGATTACCCTCGAAACTCAAATGAAAATGACCCTACAAAGGTTACTCATACGACCAAAAGGATACCAAAAGTCTAATTTAAGAGAGTCACTTACAGAATGTAGTTGAGCGGTATGTTCGCAGCCACGCTGCTGTTCTCCGTAATAAAGTCAATATTTTTCTCACAACTAATACAAGCGTGAAACCAGAAGATCAGCAAGGCCTGAGAATTAACAAACCATTTAGTGCATGAGAAACTTACACCCTCTTTGTTCTTTTAAACGTTCGATAGCCATCTCATTAGAAGTAAGGCTCAAGCAGATAAACATTCAGATATTTCGACTTATTACCTCTTCATTCATTTATTTCATTAAACATATCAAAGCTAAACCAAGTTGATGTTGGACGAATGCAAATTCTCCGTACACTGAACCCTCTCGACAAGGAACTAGAACAAAGATTCCGAAAATCGATGAAAGAAAGGAACGAACGAACGAACAAACAAACAAAATTAGCAATTCAAAAACAGTGCGATTTTTTTGGAACTTTAAAAACCTGTTATTAATTATGCCACCTTTCTATTAAGTAATCACAAAGGTGAAACATGTGCCATATACTGTATGGCCCAACTCAGCAACAAGTTGTCTCATTATCTCAGTAGTAGAGCATTGGACCGTGAAGCTGAAGGTCTGAGGTTCGACTTCTTGCCGAGAAAGCAGATTTCTCTTTATTCCAAGCTCGTGACTAACAAATAACGTCTTTCAATTTTCGACGGCAGGGGTCGAGATATATCATCTTTCTTTATTCATAAATCACCTGTTTGTTAGGATGTACTGCGATATTTGGTTCTGACATCAATGGGTGAAACAGCCGCCACAACTCTGTACAGAATGGCGTGAACTACGGAGGATAAGGATAGTTTCATTAGGGAAGTTTGCCAAAAGGCGTCTCCGTTTCGGACGCATGCTACCATATAACACAACCCAAAAGGCGTATTAACAAGGAAACATTTTTCATACCATTTCCTTCTCCGTTTTTGATACAAGGCAGTAGTTCAACACGGCAAAATAGCTGACAAGTTTTGTGGTGCCATGGATGTTTCGATCTACTTAACCAAACAGGACAGAGAGACAAAGAAAAGTTATCTATTGACTACAATTACTAAAAACGTTACTGGATTATTTTTCTTTGCTTAAAACAAAAATAATAATAAAAGCAACAGCAACGTTAAATCTTCTAAAAATTTAGCGTTCTACATACCACAGTATTTCCTGGCTCTTGGAAGAAGGTTAAGCAACATTTTGTAAATCTGTTTAAAGTTAGAGGTAAAGGCGGACGATTACAAAAACGAAAGGCAAAGACGAAGTACAACATAGGAGTAATAATGATAAAATAATATGTCATACCTCATGAAGTATGGAGAGAGCATCCTTACTCAACTGAAAAAAAAAATAGAAAAAAAGGATATTCCTGTTAGAAAATGACCAAATAATGCAAAGTACCAAATCTGAATGCGCCTGACCATTTAATTTTGTAATTCACCTGAATTACCTACTGAATTGGAACCAAATAGATATCTGGAGGAAAATTGGATTTGAGTCTTAAAGTGAGAGGATTAGCTGAACTTCTAAAATACTTCACCATATCTGATGAAATTGCATATAAGAACTGGAAATAGCCGAGGGAAAAAAATTCGTTTAACGCATTTCTTTCTGTTTGTTTGGTTGCTTAAGAGCGGGGCGAGTTCTTTCCGTCTATTTTTTTAAAGGTCAAGATCTACTATTCTTTACGACTAACACTTAAACTTTGTGAATTATAGTTACCACCATTTCCTTGTGTGGTGCAGAAAAGCTTCTTGATCTGAGAAAAGAAACAAAGGAAATGAACCATCACGATTTCTTACCACAAAAACTATAGCAGCATCAGGGATCTCTTCTCTTTATAAGCGATTTAAAGCAATGGTAGACAATAAAAATGAATTTTGATTTTGATAACCTGTGTTTTGAATTCTTAAGTCAACCCACTGCAAAAGTTGCGAAAATTTCTGACATAAAAGTGTTTTCTATTGTTTTACTTAACAAATCTAACGAAAAAAGTTAAAAGTTTGTAATAAAAGCCACTTGAAGTTTCCGCGTCCGTTTCAGAGAGATGACCACCAAATAGCCGTTGGTTCGTTCTATAGTGAATACTCTCAGTAGCGCTGTAGCATAATCAGCGAAGCCCGCGATAGGTCTATGAGGGGTTTGTGCGGAACCCTCCCAGACCCCTGGCGCGCTTTCATTGCACGGGCTTTTCCCATCGTGTCGCAACGCCAATAACAAACCCACTCGCAAGCAATGATTACGGAGAGACACGATTGTGATTTTGTCCGGTGTTCCCTTGCAGAGCCCGATTAATATGGGGTCCGTTTAACCGAAATGTCACGATTAAGACTACCCTGACAGTCTCGATGGGACGGTTTCAATGTAACACAAAGCTGTCCCTACCTGAACCCTTGTCTGAAGTGACTGTTAGGCACAAGGCTTACCAGAAGATATGCAGAAGCTACAGATGACAAAGAAAGAACAGACACTCTGAGAAATACTGCTGGATGGAAGAGGAAAACGACTTACAAAACCTGACAGGGTAAAACTTCACCTAACTTACGGTGCACAGTTACGAAGTTGCTGATTATTAAACTATACTATTTCATGCTATACACTCCCATTTAGCAAAGGTTTCAACAACGTTTTCCATAAGCAGCTGTCGTTGGTGTGATTAACGGCTGTGCCTGGAAATAGGCCTTAACTCTCTGACCCCTAAGAGTGACAGGCATCTGATCTCTCCCTACAATATCAACCCTGAATCAAATATTCAGGTAAGGAGAATATAGGAAATGATCACCAACTAAAGCAGCTCTTGACAAGTTCTCCATGTCAGAAACTTAGGAAACGTGTAGAGAACAGCATGGAGAATATGTACAATGACGTTAGGATGTTAAGGGTTAAGGCGAAAATCCAAACGCGAGAGCCTGCCCGCAGGCTAAACGGACGGCGGTAAGAGGTCTCAAGGGCAGCGGTAGACTGCCAATAACCAGCTTTTATTGAAACCCGGATTGGCGAAACATTGAGTTTTGAGGGAACAGATGTTTTTATTCTCCGTCAGAACAGCAGAACATTAACAAGGAAGGCAAAAGAATATTCTCAAATTCTCTCGCACGCTTAGTTACAGCAAACTTATCCTTCTACTCCGAAAGCGGTAAATTTTTCCAGCTTTTTATCGAGCGTTTCTCTTTCCTACACGAACTTAATTTTGCAGGTCAGGAACCCACAATATCTACGAAAATTAAAACGGTCATTGGTTGATGATTATGGCAGCAAACAAAAACTTCCAAGTACAGCGGTCTTGGCACGAATTTTTATCACGTTATATAAAATGAAATCTATGTTAAATGATTTAACTCACCATTTCTAAGCCTGAGACTGTTGTCAGCAATAAGATACTTTTCCACCCACTTATCCATGTTTTCCAATACCCACTGATGAGCCTACCAACAAACGGCAAGGATAAGTTGACGGTATTCACAATCAGTACGTTAACACTTTCACTGCCAAGATATCATTAGTACCCTCAAACAATTCTTATGATGTCAGTTCGGAGAATTAGGTTTTGAATCAACTAGTAATCTCCATGTGAATTTTTCTCTATTTTCATAACCTGTCTGCTTGATATTGCATTGACCTTGTAAGGAGAAATTCTCTCCTGGTCACTCATGGGAGTTAAAGGGTTAATCGGAAAGTTCGAGCATAAAAAAAGAGAAAAAAAACAACCAAACAAACACATACCATCCTGTTTTTCGGAGCCATGCACGTTAGCCAGTCTATACACAGAGCAGCGTTGTATTCGGCAGCCTGCGGAAAGTCAAACAGACGCAATTATCCTCTTGTCAATACACAAGCGATATTTTACATTGATACAGCGTTACTCCAGAAACTGTTTCGAAGACAAGGAAGTCTTCGTTCTTCAGTCAATTCGAAAAACATATCACTGAAAAATTGTTTGGGTTTTTTTTACATTTATACGAAAAAGGCTGCCAACATTTGAGCTTTAAGATATACTCTGTTTATTCTAGGCTATTGAGTGTGGGCAAAAGTTGAACCCTACGTTATCAATAAATAACAAACACAAACAACAACAACGAAAACTGCAACAAGTAGCTTACCTCCCAGATACGTGCAAGGGTCAGGTTAGTAAAAGATGGCATGCCAGGTGGACCCCCCTGCATCTCTGTCAACATTGACAGTAACTTGAAGAATGAATGAGACTGCTGCAAGGGGGGGAAGGACAAAAGAATGTTTAAAAAAAAGCAATTACCAAATGAATTATTCTAAGTTTTATTACCAGCTCAGTTTGCAACGTTTTACCAACCTCTGGTGGAAGCTTTTGCACTGAAGACATCAGCAGAGAAATTATCTGCAAAACAACAAAACGAAGTGAAAAATCTGTTTGTGAATATGTGAGATTTCAAAGGCTTTCATTAACGAGTGTCAAAAATATAAAGAGCAATTATGCTTCTTGAAAACTGCCTGAAGCGCGGGAAAACGAACGTGGCCAAGTTATGATTGACATTGCGTTTGCATCTGATCGGTTAAGGAGGAGGTGCAGGGCTTCTAAACCAATCACAGGGCAACGCGAAGGTTGGTAAGACACGTGCAAATCGCTGACTCACACTTTCCGCTAGCTTGAGGTTGTATCTGCACAGACTAAAAATCAGGTTGGTTGTGTGGCGGAGGTTGATACTGTCTTTGATGGCATGGAAAAGGAATGGAAATCCCTGCGGAAAAAGAAATAAAATAACATAAGTAATCATCCGTTGACAATTATGAGTCTGTTACGATATGCTAAACAAAGCATAGAGCTAAGAGTTCGTAGACGAACATACCCCTCTCAATTGGTCTCTCTGAAAAACAGTGTTACTAGAAATTAACATAGAATATTGCCATACCTTTCCACCTGTTAAAGCAGCCATGTCATTCTCTGAAAGATGCAGTTGCCTGATAAAAAGCAAGAAAACATAACATTATCGCACGAAAGCTTTAAGGTTCAACTTCGTTTCGTGAGAAAAGATAACTGCCGCGGGGTGAATAGAGCGATTGGATAAAATGTTACGCATATTATCCAATCATGATGAAGAAATAGATAAACTGCTTGAAGCACAGGAGAACGCAGCTGATCAAGTAACCACGGTTTTTACTTTGGAATCTGATTGGTTGCGAGAGTGGCGTAAGTTTTCTGGAGCAATGACACAGCGAGGTAGAGCAACACCTCAACGAAAATTACTTTAAAAACTTCCTTGACAAGGATAACCTTGAAAAAAGACCACCACCAATGATTCATTCTCTTGTGTTATGTCACATGTGTCACGCATTTAGCGTTACAAATAGCTTTGCATTGTAGTTCGTCTAAGAGTATTATGGGATAGCTCTCTCCATGTTATTCTCAGAGAAGTTTAATGTCGTTTCACTGGCAAATGTTTACTCTAAATAAATCTAATTTCGCTACTGATGAGGGAACTACGTCTCATTTGTTGTGTGTGGTGGGAAGAGGGGGGGGGGGGGAACAAACTCATGGATCAAGGTGCAAAGAAACTGAACATCAAAACTTGTCCATCTCTTGTATGAGTATATATTTTAAAGCGTTAAACAACTTGGTTGAAATCAAGCCTACCTTTCCCCTCGAGACTCCTCGACCAATAGCGCCATAACTGAAATCATCTTCTCAAGAGAACCCATTCGGTATTTATCTTCTGGGAGAATGGTGACCACTTCCTTCATCGTCGTCATCATCACCGTCATCATTTCATCTGTAGTGGAGTCGTTCTGAGAGAAATGAATGATTCCATTTAGGCAAGATCACATTCACAAGCGAATTTGGGTACCACGATGTCAGCCCAGTTTCTCCCCCCCCTTCCCCCCAAATCTTCGCCAAACTGAAGGTAAAAGCAAGGGAGGGGGGGGGGAGAGGTAAATAGGCAAATTTGAAACTGAGCACAACTTTCTTTCCACGGTTAAACTAAACAACTACACTTATGTGAACCAAAAACGGGCTTTCCAAAACGCTCTCAGGTCGTCACTATTCTTGGCATTTTTTTTTTCAAATGTGCACGCCAAAGAATCCCGCCGGTGATAGTTGCGTTTTTAAATTCGTCCGGTGTAGAGTGGATGTTAAAACATTTCGTTCGTTTTCTGGCACGGACGAAAACCTTTTGTTACATTTCAGATCAAAAACACCGTTTTAAAATCTATCCGGCGCACGATTGACAGGCCAAATAATCCATATTGAGTCGTTAACTTACTAATTCTGAAGCTTTTGTTCCCAGGTAGAATTCCACCATGACTGTAATGGCGTCTGCTTTCAGAAGAAATTCACGCTGCAAAAAAGAATACCACCACCATAAAACAGATGGTCTATCTACATATTTTTTTAAGTTTTTTTTTCCTTTTCAATTGATTGTCGCGACAAACCGCAGTTAAAACATCTTACTACACCGACAGTCTTCGACAACTCTGAAAATTAATATTGGGGGAAAATCGGTTGTGATGTTAACGATTCGGATCTGATTAACTCCAAGGGTGGCACAACTCTCCCTCACTACGGTATCACTACCGAATCATTTCAAAAAGATAAGGAAAGCTCAAGAAACACTTTCGACACCGAACTAAAAAGTAAACTAAAACACATCGTTCACTCTCGTCGAGTGCATCAAAACTGCCTGCTAAGAGCAAATAAACAGACATGGTGTAATAAAAAGTGGTGAAAGCTCATCAGTTATTCATAAATGCTTTAAGATGATAAGATGTACTCGATATCTTTTTGGAATTGTTGATTATAACTGTGCATCACTCATGAGTTTGGAAAACGAAGGGTCCACGAGTCCATACCTCTTTGCCTCCCAGTACGGCGAACTGATGTATAAACCAAAACACCTCTGAAAGATTCTTGACGTACGCCTTGATATTGTGCTCCAGCTGTACATTAGAAAAAAACATCGTATTTTAGATGGATCCATTCTGACCTCAACCTTTGGTTATGAAAATGAAGTTAATACGCCGCCGAATTCGAAGCTTCAACATCCTCTCCCTTTTCCGGTCAACCCACGTGCATTTGACTGTCCTCCGTGCCCGTGGGGCAGGAAATTTGAATCTTGCCCGGATGGGGTGGGGAATTTTGAGCGTAAGTGCCAAGTCCTTCCAATGGAATATCTTTCAATACGGAGGTGTTTAAGGCCTAAGTTTTAAAGTTTCGTCAATGTGAAGAAAGTCAAGGTCGCTGATTTTGGCTTTTCCAATACTTGGGTGAGCATTTTAATCGCAATTTTTGCCCCGGGGGGAGAGGGTGGGAATTTAAACAAACTTACCTTCAAAACTTCAAATGCTCGGGGGGTTGCCGCGTAGGGGATGTTGAAGCTTCGAATTGATCGACCCATAACGGATTACTTACCAATCTAAAAATAGCTTTCACAAACCCGCTGACAAACACAAAGTGCTCGATCTCTAATTCCTCGTCATCATCATTCCTGAACAGCAACAGGAATTGTTAATACGGATGCAACACTACCACAAACAAAAATTGTCATATTTTGAACCGTAAAGAAAGCAAAAATGACAGATGATCTACAGAAAAGAGAAGCATGCTTTACAGTTCTTCAATAAAGCTCAATTATTCAGTGCGGATCGAATGTGTTGAAGCAAAAATTGAGCAAATGCAATAATGCAAAGTGCAATATGCAAAACGAAACTAACTTGTCGGTGTGGCCTGCATATAGTGGCCTCAGGATCTTAATCACATCCAAGCAGAGACGAGCCAACATCTGTAAAAGGTAAAAAAAAATAATAAATTGCTAATAAAAAAAGGAAAAAAAGTATTCGCCGTTAGGTAATTTTTACACCGAATTCCCTCTTTGGACAATTAAGCATATTCTGAAGCAAAGACATTTCTTGTAGATCTTTGAGGCGATGGATTCTTCGCAAAGTCGTGGCGTTATTACTTCCCAGTAAATTGATTGTTCATATTCATCTCGAAAAAAAACTTACCTCCTACAACGAATATGAACGAGTAAAAGAAGATTGCAGCATTATTTAACTAACGACCGCAGGTCTTGCATTCGATTCAGGAGGGGTATGAAAGTCGTATAGGAAGTACTTCTCAACGATAAAAAAGATAATCGAAACAAGTTGTTTGTTTTGTTTTGATTTGTTGTTTTTGTTTTTTAAACCAAACGATGGGTTCTCTGAAACAAAGCTGGTCGAAAAACTGAGTGGCTAAGGTTTTAACCCTCAACCCTATTGTGACAACCAATGTTCCACGGGGGGAAGGGGTGAAGGAGGGTAGGAGAAAAGAGGGTGGGGTGGGGTCGGTCGTTGAAAGTTCCCCCTCAGTTCCTCCAGAAAACCACGTGATTCCCAGGCGATAAATAATACAGTCTTAATGTGACTAACTCAATGTCACTTACATGCCGAACACTTTGTATGGGACACTTGACCAGCACCTGAAGCAACCATTCCTCACTGCTCAGTGTCTCCAGAAACCACTCACAGACATCTGATGACTGTTCATATTGAGACAGCAATAGGTCGGCCCAGTTCTTGATCAACAGTTTTTCTTTGGCGTGGACGAGTGTTTCCAACAAGAATGATGTTCCTGGTTAAACAAGTTTTCGTTTCAAAAGAAAAGTTAACTAACCTCCTCGCTCGGGATATTAGGGAGTCTAAGATGTCACTTCGGCGACGTGTTGTTAAACTTTGCCGAAAAACGTGTTTTATTTTCATTTAAGATTTTTCGACGGTACGACATATTCACTTCGGCATAACATATGAACGTAGTGACTAAATTACTGTCTAGGTTTCCTTGCTAAGAGGACAAAAAAGTTGGTGATTTCACGTTTTTTTTCCCTGAAGGGGATAGTTAAGAAATACAAAAAAAAAAATGCAAAAGGTCTTAAAACACCCGTGTTTCGCTCTTGTTCTACTGATCAGATCTTTTGTCTCGCTACGTTCTTGTTGCCATCGCCGTCGTGGTTTTCTTAAAGTCCCTATTTTATTAACTTTGACTGGTTGGCGGTGACTTTGTAGTGAAAACTTATTGAGAAACGTAATGTGACACTGTATCTTCCGCGGCTGTAGATCAGTTCAAATTGATCTGTTCAGTAACAAACACTGAGCAGTTTTGATTCGGCATCATCAAGTACTTGGCCGACGCCAAAAAGACTGACCTTAATAGTTAAATGTTTATCACCCTCCTATTTCTACGCCGCCTCACCCTCCTCCCCTAAACTTCTCTACCCCCTGCTTTAATATCGACACAAGTCACGAGCATAATTACCCAGCTTGACATTGGACAGCACGAGCTCCTTGGAGTCTGGAACCGAAGGTGCAATGCTGCTGCATATAAGCCACATGAAATTGAAGTAAGTCGTGTCGAATACGTGTTTATCGTGCAAGAACTGAATGTTGTCGTGCCAGATCCAATCAGCCAGCTCTTGGCTTAGCTCGATGTTTGGCGTCTCCGCCAGTAACTCCTTCTCGTTAGGATCACACCGTTCGTAGAACAACATGTAGGCACTGTGAGTCTTCTCGAATGAAAAATCCATAAACTTTTCTGTCACTGCATCATAGGTCTTTGTCTGATGAGGAAACGTTTTCCAAATTTAGAGTGGCTACATTTCATTTCAATCAAAATATGAACTTTTTTAAGGTGTGATGATGATAGCAACGCCAACAAACTAGATTTACAGTATGTCTACAAACAATGGGTCTACAGTTTAGCGATACTTCTACAAAAGAACACTTCGACACTTTCTTTACCAGAACCTAACAGATCAGAACAGATTCATCATCCTGCTCATTTACTGTACACAACACAATGTTTTTGAATTGCGTTAAAAAAAAAGAAAAAAAAAGATATAAATATAAGTATATGTATAACTAATGTTACCGTCATTTCGCCGCCAAAGCACTCAGCCGCGATCTGTGCCGGATCGAATGGTTTCACTTCTGCGTCGTTGAACAGGAACCACTGATCGCGCCCCTGGGGGGAGGACCGGTCTAATATGAAGCTGTAGTAGTGCCCCCCTTCTGCTGTGCCAGTGTGAACCACAACTCCAATTAATTGATACCAGTAGCTTAGATCGAGCTGAGGGTCTAACGAGGGGAGAGGGAAATCATATTTAAGGTGATTTCACAATGCCTACCGTTGAGTTAAACTAATACGCTTGTTGAGTTCGAGCGACTTTCCATCAAAAACATAAAAACAGTCACGTGGACAACAGAGGACACTCTACCTTGATCTTGTTTGTCTCCCATCAAAAATTCCTCGGTGTATGGTGCCATGTTGAGTTGAAGAGGAAAAGAGAAGTGTGTATTAACTTTCTCTTTCATCATAGTCACCATGTTGAACGCATAACGCATTGTGTTGAAACACAGAATCCGCGGAAGAACTTGAAAACATGCCCTTCGCAAAACAAATCGTTAATACCGTTAGCTTTTCGAAACATAAGCGAAGAGTAATTTTCAAAACAATCTGTTGAAAATAATCAAGGTTGCTTTGGTTTTGCTCTATTCCGCTCTGCAATTGGTCCTGACAACTCGCGTCACTCTCTCAACCAATCAGATGCAAAACTGAAACCATTACGACTTGGTTACTCCTGTTTTCCCGCGCTTTACGTAATTAACTCGATTTTTGTCTTCTCATTGGTTCCGTGTGATATTTACCCTTGTTCAGATTGGCTGTTGTGATAACATTGGGTTTGGTTTTACGACACTAAATCGAAAAGCACCCAACAAGCTTCTCTTCCACACATCATTCACAGCAAACAACAGTTGTTTTGAACTTTTACCATTCAATAATTGGTGTCTTCTTTTACTTATTCCTCCTTTAGATCGCTTGGCTTTAGTTATGGATTCCCTTGGTAAAAATTCATTTTCTTTTCCGCCTGTATTTCACTCACCTTTTCTCTGCCCTGACTTTCTTTCCACACTGTGAGCAAGTGTACATGTTATCTCCGTCCAGTGTGTCTTTGATCGTCACTTCGTCCAGTGATTCCTAGACAACAAGATACCACTAAGTGTCAAAGTAGGTTGAGCCAAAAACCTAGCACCTCTTTGTCTACAAATCAGATTCAAATCTGAGCTCAAAATCTCATTGATAAATATCTCAAGTCAAACTACACATGGTTTAACCACCACAGTATCACTAATTCATCAAAAGACAGTCTTACATAAAGGCTCTTCATGTCTGCCACGGTGCATCGCACAGAATAAAATTCCTCTCTGGTCTTGCTGACGTGTGAACAGTCCTGCAAATGGAAGAACACCAAATCTTTCAGCAGAAATCCACCGCAAACACTAGGGTATCACGTGAAAATATGTACAGTCGTATTAGCTTCGCGAATACGAATGCCATTCGGAACAAGTGTTATACTCATATCACGGTTTTAAAAACTTTTGTGCACAAAGTTATCACAATCACAGCAAAACAAGGACCACCCCTCCTCCCTCGATCTATCAGCATGAAAACTATAGCACAAGATTTAGTGCGCATGCTGTCCTTCAAATCATTATATAAAGCAACGGAGCTCACGGTTGGTAAGGTCACTTATACCACTACTCTATTATCCAGGCCTAACGGGAAAATTGATTTGAGGTAAATAAGCTTTCTCACCAGTGACACAACATTGTTGCTGATCTCTCCACAGAACAAATCTCTCACTAGGAGTTTCTGCAAAAACAGTACAATTATGATAAATACATTAGACGGCCAAGCATTCAATTAAACAGCGAGAAGTTTCTCAGGATAGTTTCTGCAATATTCTGTGAAAATTCTCTTCGGACAGTAATCAGGAACGTCCGGTTTGACTGGCATATTCTAAATGATAATAAGCGTCCATAATACAAGAAGTTGTGTCACTTACGGGTAACTTCTACTCAAACGGAAAGACAATTTATTTTATTTCTGTAAGAATACCACAACAACAAAAACTCTCAAATAACCACGAAAACAAACACTATATACCAAAGGTAACGGGATGTAAATCTCAAAATGGCAGATATAAAGGCATTTGGCTATTTACAAGCGGGGTCGAGGAGTTGAACTTAGGAATACCC
The DNA here is from genome assembly GCF_036669915.1 of Pocillopora verrucosa. Lineage (NCBI taxonomy): Eukaryota > Metazoa > Cnidaria > Anthozoa > Scleractinia > Pocilloporidae > Pocillopora > Pocillopora verrucosa. Next base: position 16,156,420 of record NC_089318.1, on the reverse strand, counting down.
CTATACAAACTCGAATCCATGACCTCCGGATTGCGAGTCTGCCTGTAAGTATCGATAAGTAGGAGCCACAAAATGTTTTAAATTTCTTACCAGTGTTGGTGACATTTCTTCTATTTTGCCGATCAGGTCTGTGAAGAATTCCGTCATGTCCTTCTGCTCTCCAGTGTTAAGAGGCTGTTTGTCCATAGTGTATGTCCGGCAGAAGGTTTTGGGGTTGTACGCCTTTCTTTCGCTTGCCTGTAGTGAAAAGGACGCAAACTGGGTATTTAGACAGCATTTAACGCAAAGTTTAACCCTTTACACCCTAACATCAGTATGCAAATTCTCCAAACTGTTCTCCATACATTTCCAAAGAGGCTGACAAGGAGAATTTGTTTAACAGTCTTCTAAAATATGCGTTACATTATCAAAAAATAAACTCTCTCCATAAATTCCAACGTAGACTTTCCGCAATAATTCGATCTTTCCAGAGTAACGCTTCACAGGTCTCCATTCCATCATAACACAGAGATCAAATGTCGGGCACGCGTAAGGGAATCAATTTTGGCCGCCCGCGCGCCAACCTCTCGCGCAAAATTTCAAAGGAAAACACAAGAAACAACTGCTGTCTCGCAAAGGAAGCGAGAGATAATTGAAATGTTCATAGAAATCTGTAAAAGAAAACGAAAGTTGGAAAAAGGAAAACTGGAGACTTCTCGAACACGAAGCTTATTCAAGTGCGGGTTTCTTGTTGATTTACCATTCTGTTTTGAGCTTTACCAAAAATGACACTTCTTAACCCTTTAACTCCCAAATAGAATTTTTAATTCTCCTTACTATCAACCATACAATTCTTATGATGTTAGCTCAGAGAATTTAGTATTGAATCAACTAATTAACCCAAAATTGATATTCTTCTTTATTCTCTTCACTTATCTGGTTGATATTGTATTAATATTGTAGGGAGAAATTCTGTCTAGGTCACTTGTGGGAGTTAAAGGGTTAAACACCTTAACTTATTGGCCGGTGCAGTTGTTTGTAACTTTTGCAAGACAACTTTGTTTTGACTGCATGAAAGCACGCTAACTAGTCATGACAGCGTTCGCATATACGCAGACGTTTGATCGCTGTGTGCTCCATCACAGGCTAGGGTTGCGTCCTACCAAAGTTCACCTGTACCCGTTCGCATGCTCCATGAGGAGGGAGACCGCGAGTGTTGCTTGCCTTGAAAGCACACCACAATGATCCATCCCGGGGTAGAAGCCGACATTTCGATCCGGAGTCATGCTCAAAAAGGTTAGCAATTGGCCCCCACGTCGCCATTATCACTTTACTTCTTCACATTTTCCTGACAGGCACCCAGTAAAATTATTTCAATCAAATTCCACTCACCATTAAGAAACAAAACATCCTTTGCATTTCACGCATGAGCACCTCATGTTTAACATCGCTGTTGATCTGTGAAATGATGAGAAGTGTTAGAGCTTCAATGAAGAAGACTTTTAAGTCTTAAAATGCTTTAATTCGCTGAGTTGTTCACAGCATGTTCACAGGTCAAACGAAATCTTACGAGATAAGAACTCTATTCTAAATCTTGATACATTGAGCAATTTTCAATTGGGTGTCGAAGGTAATCCGGAATTACTTCGGCTTTGCTTTACTTCGTCTTGTGATTGATCCAGAAGAGTCACGCCACTTTTTCAAGCAATCAAAATGCAAAACTTAAAATCAATCACGACTTGGTGGCCCGCGTTTTCCTGCGCTGTAGGCAGTTTGGTTTTTGTATTGGGAAATGTATAGAGAATATGCACACCAATGTTAGGGTGTTAGGGATTAATAAAACTCACCCTCGAGTTCAGAATAGCGGCCCTGGCCTGAGGCATCATGTACAGCTGCTGCATGCAGGAGGCCATGTAACACGTGGCTCCTAAATTGATCATTCCAACAAGCCCACAAAGTGAACGGCCATTGTCATGGGGCCAGTAATGCCAACCATAAGAGGAACGTTTTCTACCATCTATGAACAGAAAAAAAATGGATCAAATTACCAGCTGGTGAGTAATCTTACTCGCGCCCAGACTCCTTTTAAGCCGGAGCTTGGTCAGGTTTGTGTAGAATGAAGGGACTGGGAGTATATCTTCTTTCCTGAGTGGAATTCTGGGCCATTGCTGGTTATCCCAGCATTTCGTCAAACGTCCTTGAGAAATTGCCGGTACCTGTAATGATCAGCAGTATTTCGTGTACACTGAACATGCGCATAGGGATTTGGAGGATGCCGCGTTGAATTTAAAACAACAATCTTTGCGAGTGAAAACAATCTATGTTCGTTTATCCAACTCCATCGACGTTCCTAGGACAGAATATAATAGTATCGATTTATACTCTTACGAAGGCAGCTTCTAGCAGAGAGAGGGTCTTTCCCTCAACGAGAACAAAACAATAGGACCTGTCGAGGACTCAAACGCAAACTCTAGAACCAGTCTCGCGCGCTAATCAAAGAGCCTCATCGTCTCCCTATTGCATTTACAAAAAAGAAAAATTCACAGTGCTCTCACAGGATTTGCTTGACCCTAAGATTTGTAATTTTTTTTTAACCACTGATCTGCAGATGCCTTCAAGTCGCAATAAGCTTGGTTCATACGACAAACTTTCTGCTTACGGCTAGGACTTGACTCTGATAGAAAGGAAGAAGGTTATTTTCAAGCCTAGTGATAAAGGAGCTCTTACCAGAGCTGTGATGTTTCATCAACAGTTTTTGGATTTCAAGGAAGTTGTCTTGGCAGCCTCGAGCCATCTCGAGAAGAAGATCAAAGGCTGCACTCCTGGCCGGCTTTAATGCAAATAGAGAATTAGTTAAGACGTGGACCCTGCTGGAATGTTGTAGGAACAAAACTTGTCTCCCAATTGTGGCTATACTTTTCTGCTAGAGGAACAGTCACCCCTGTACCAAAAGGTAGTCCGCCCGTATTAAATTTCCCGACAAAACCATTCCCAACTAACTGTCAAACACAAGGCTAGAATTTCTTCTCTTAGACCTGTTGGTGAGCGTGATGCTTATAAACCAGTAACGATTTACTCGTAAAATAATCCTAGAATGTAATTTGATTCGCCCAGGCACTATGATCAGAGCATAATTTAACGCACATTTAGTGTCCAATGACTGCGAGGGCAATTTTGTGCGAAAGAAACCACCTTGACACACAGCTTCACTTTAATCGTCGCAAACGTCAGTACTGTTGTAAAGTACTGCATTGCATCTTTACCTTAGATTATGCAGAGTGGCAAGTCCCTCTCATCACAACAATCTTCTGGTAGATAAAAACAGACAAGAGTGGAAACACGTTCTCGCAGAAAACTCCTGAAAAAACCAAAAGCATAAGTAAATTCAAACGGTCAGGCGACTTCGAAAGTTGGACGATAATATCATCTCCATTAAAAAAACTAGCTTCAAACTCAAGGAAATGCAAAAAACAAACAAACTAACAATCAAATGAAAGAATAAAAAAACCAGGAAAGACCACATACAACAAGCACACAACTTCATTTTTGATAACAACATGTCGTAGAAATTCATTTTTTCTCGTGCGGCAAAATTTGGCCATTTGGAACCGCTTGTTATGAGACAATCGTGATAAAGAAAAGACAAAATACATAAATACTAAATAAACAAAATAAGAAATCATATATGAAATAAATACAACAAACAAATCAAAAGTAATGAATCATCTAAACATCACTTACCAAACCATCAGTCGACATCTTGAACGAGGGGTCATGTCTCATAAACAGCAGTGCACCAGTTTCAACATTCCACTACGGCCTTCATTTTCATGGCTGCCATACTTCTGCTTGGTGCGCGGTTGACTATTGAAGACAAGAAGCCGAGAAAACCAGATCATAAAATGCAGTCTGATTATAGTTGTGCGAGTGAAGGGGAGAGGGAGGAGATACTTTGATAGGACTTTAAATACAAGTATTTGAGTCTTAACTCATTCACCATCGAGGAGACTAAACCCTGAATTCTCCTTACCGTACTAACTCTACATCATTCATTAAGGTCATGAGAAGAAGGGAACATTGATCTCAACAGTAGAATCCTCTTGATTGTTCAACAGTTTCTCCTTCTTGGTACCACCTGAAAGGTAAGGAGAAAAGTATGGAGAATATGCTGACTAATACTACGGATTAAAGGGAATAAGTCCCAAAACATGGTCCACCATTTTACCACCAAACGTCTTAGACAGCTGTCTCATGGGACCCGTAGGTCTTGTATAATGTTTGACCACAACAGTGCGCTGTTTACAAAGGTGACACAACGAACTGTCTCTCGAACGCATTCTGTCTCTTAATGCTACCACTTTTCTCGAGCAAGATGCCAAGTTTTTTTTCTTACAGAACGTCAGGGTTAGAAGGCTTCGGGAACCCAATCATCAAGATTACAACGTTTTCCGTACTTAACAGTCGCGTATGTATTTGGGCCAGCAGTTTAGACCAAGGAGTCCAAGTCAACCTCATCGCCCTGATGAAAACTTGACAGTGTGGAAAACTAAGTGCATTTTCTCTATCAGTATTAGAACTGAAGTAAACCGACACATCAAGACATCGTTACCTTGACGTACATTTGTCCCCTTATGACACAAGTTTTTACCTCTCCCTCTGGTATGCAAAGAGGCGCGAGGCGAACGTACGATAACTCAAACTTTTATTCAATTGTCTCATTACATTTCTATTTTCTTTTTTTTTACCTTTAGCGAGGCACATTGGAGGTAACACGTTACATACCTTGCCTCTCCGATAGTAATGCACAGAGGCGCGAGGCCAACGTGCGACAAACAAACTTTTCTTTAACTTATATCATACATTTCTCTTTTTCCTTATTTACCTTTTTCGTAGCATGTTTTACTGGCAAGACTTACAAACAGGTACGTTGATTCCCGGAGTGTCTAGACGTGGAAATAAATACGATGCTTACCTTTTTACCGTCCTTCCACAGTGGGGAGGCCATCCACAAGTCGACACAAAATAGCAAAGTATTCCCGGGCACTGGGCTCTTGTCGCCGTCCGTGGGGATTTTTCCTCTCGCTTGAAGAGATTGCGCCAGCGGCCTTGAGTCAAGCAATGCATCCATCCGCTGCGTAAGGCAGGAGTTTTCTTTGATTAGGCTTTTCTGTAAAGTCCACGGCAACGCTTCAAATCGTACACTAACTGGGCTGAGAATTGCAAAATAATAGAAAATTGAAGAAAAAATAATGACCTAAATTATATGTGTTTAAATAATGAAATCTCACTGATTCTGTTTGAAGTGCATCACTGGCCTACCGGGGATGACCGTAATACGTCAACACTCCCTACCCTCACCTTCAAGTGGCCCTTTGTACCATTATATGAGCTTTGAGATGAATCGGGCAAGAAGGCAAGCCGAGTAAGGAAGCTCTAAATATATTAACCTGTTCTTATCGGGCAAGGCGTTTAAGTGTTTCTGGTACACTCAAAAAAGGAAAATACGTGAAATACCAAAAAAAGAATACACATCATACCACCGTTTCTGTTTCGAATCAGTATTTTCTTCTGACAACACAAGGGTGAAACCTGAACTTTACCTCTTTAGCTAACAGCACCAGCTGCGTGAAGCCAAGGTTTGAAGTTACTGTTGCTGAAGACGGGAGCTCCTGACAGTACCATCAGTGAAGGGCCGCAGACACAAGCAATGGAACAGCGTGACGAACCACTGGACGAGAAACACAACAAAAATAAGAAATTGAATCATTCTCATTGGTGACTAAGATTGGTTGGTAACATGTTCAAAACGACAAGGATTATGTCAATTTCCGCTAAACATGCTCATTTGCTAATTTGATATTCGGAATAAAAAATACGTTTTACCTCTTCTGTAAAAACTTCCATTACCTGCCGGCAACCTTTGGCGCTACTACCTAGTCTTGTTTTCAATCTCCCGTATTCAATCATTTGTGTGATCGTCCCTCCCTGCATCCGGAAAAAATCCTGAATACCCCCTGACTGACGGTCACATTCAGGACTGCCCCATCCGGATGATCACACCACACGAGCCCATATTTAAAAATGATACAAGAAACGTTATATCGAGGCTTCTTCATTCTCAATGATTATCCTCATCCTCTTCGCCAATTCGTCAATTTTTTACTTTAGCCATTACGTCATAAGCTTTTACAAGTGGGCGTAGATCGATGCTATACTCGGCCATCTTTCATAGGTGCTAGTTTCAGCTTTACAGAGCTTGCATGCTTGTTTTTTTTCAGTAAATTAAGTCTAGTTGACCCTTGGCTATTAAGAGTGCACGCAAGCGCGAACCGATGTTTTACGTTCGATTATCGTCAATAAATAATCGTTAAGCACAGCTGATTTTAAGTTCAACGCTGCAAGTTGTTGACAATTGACCTCTGGCTCTTCGAAAATCGCCGCGAACCTGGCATTACAAATGACATTATCCAGCATTGAGCCATTGGTATGGGGAATTATCAATTGCGAAAGGAAAAAATGTCAAGTGGTAAATGGAACCCAACCTGCCAAACATTAAACTTACCGTCCGCATCCACTTGCTCTGTTTTGGCCTCCGTGGATTGGTAAAGGGTGCCTGATGAGACATGTGTAGTAATTTCCCTTAATGAGTTAACATCAACAATAGACATAAGATTATAGGACAAACACTTGATGCAGATCACCTCCTCTTTGTCAGTACTCTTGTATCGTACACGGAACTGTCCGTCCTTTTCTGAATCTGTGACTTACTAGCGAAACTTTCTGTCGACGCAAACACCTCATCGTCATCCTCATTACTTCGCTTCATTGTCCCAAACTCACAAATCAGTTTCAACAAATGTGCAAGACATTCTTGCCTCCATTGCGTCCATAAGCAGTTCCCACTGACCTCCAAGCAACCAGACATAAGAATTGAGTACAAGTGACCTAGTCCTCCATACTCAATAAACTGCAGTCCCCACGAAGCTATCTGCACTTGTGAGGTTGCCGTTTCCTTTTCCTCCTCGTTGTCAGAGATGTCTGAATCACTGCTCAGACGTGAATAAGTGGGAGAAAACTGCGTTTGTGATTCCTTTGAAGAATTATGTATCAAGTCTATCACTTGAAGAGAATAAAGAAGTTTATGGGGGAAGTTTGGATCCAATAACGAATCCCAAAGTTTCTTCTCCGGTTGAGCTTTTTCTGCTCTTTGCTCTTCGTCACTCTTGGTGTCTCTTCGCTTGGGATCTTGGTGTAAAACTCGACCAAAATACTTGAGCTTATTAAGAATGGATTGATTAGTTGGTAAAAGAAACAAGAGCTCCCAAGTTATACCGCATAAAAATTCAACACGGCTTTCCATCAGTGGTAACAGTGGAGGTTTTCCTTGGTTTTCAGACCCACGGTCCATTTCCTCACACTCGTCGTGTGCCTTGTTGGCTTCCACTATTTTCTTGGATACTGGGGACAATTGTGAAGAATCACTTAAGGGACTTTCAGAAGAGCTGCTCTTGGAGCCAATAAAGCCGTCTAAGGCTTCTAAGAATAAAAAAAGTTGATCAAAGTATTTTTCATGAAGTAGAATTATCATGGGTGTGGAATTCCATTCCGGCGATGGTAAAGAAGACGAAGGAATGTAACCACTGTCATGATGTCTGTCTCTTCTAACAGCTCCAACAGATACAAAGACAAGCTGCGAAACGGATGAAATTGTACTCAGTTAAACACTGATGCTTTTGAAGACATTCAGCAAAAAGAAAAAAAAAAAGAGTATCGCACAAATCGCTAAAGGTGCATTTGTGAGTGTAGGTATGTGTGTGGGGGGGGGGGAGGGGGGGTGTCGTGTCGTGTGAGGAGGAGGGGAGGGGTTGTAGCCATAGTCCTAGCCACTTCCTTGCGACCATCTTTACTTTGACACTAAAAAGAAAGAAAGAAAAAAAAATACAGTCGAATCACAAGACTTTCCACTGCACCTGCAAATCTTTAAAGCCAACTTCTGCAAGGCTCTTTTCATCCAAGTCGGGCGTCAGTTCATGCCCCTGGGATATGAGTCTGAAGGGGGGATGTAACTGAGAGGAGAAGGGAGATAAAGGCGTGTGTTGAGAAGAGCCGTCGACAAGCTGAGTGTCTTTCTTTAACTTGTCCTGGAGCTGTCGGCACCAAAATGTCACCTCTGCTCGAAGGTCCGCAACAAGGTCTGATGAGTTCATCTCAAAGGTACCCTAATGTTATCACGAAAAATAATTAAATGAGAGGTAAGTAATAAGTGACATTGACCGATACTGCGTTTCGCAACCGTATTGATACGAACAACTGACCAACGGTTACAGTGTTTTACACTTCCACCGTAGTAAAAACTGGCAAAAAAAATTTCCTTTTCGCGATAACAAGTTGCCAATAACTTACGAGGTATCAAAGCCGGCTGGTGGAATTATTTTGGCATGCACTAAAGAGAGGCCCTTCTTACCTGATCTAGTAGTCAGTAATGTTGTAATGATAATTAAACTCTGACACATCAGTTTTAACGGAAAATAGAATCAACGTTAGCCTTGTATGAGCATTTATTTCATATGAGTTCAGACTAGAGTTCGAGTTTTTGGTGTTTCGTCAAAAACGGAGTTACTAAGGTTCGAGTTTGTGGTGCTTCGTCAAAAAATGTGTAATATGGAGCCTCCTTTATTGTCTTTTCATACTTTAAAGCTTACACAGTGTGTAAACCTTGCATTACCTTGTCTGAGAGGCCAGCAGGTTGACAAAGAACTCGGATGGGGTAATGTTTCTCTGTGGGCCTCTGAGTGATCTGTTGATGGCAAGTGATGCCTCTTCCTTCCAGCCACCACAAACGTAAATGAAATGCAAACCTGCAAGAAAAAGAAAAAAAAAACTTTCAAAACAGTTGTCCAACAAATAAATCGAAAGTGGCTGGGGTTAGGGCCTCAGATCTTTCTCCCTGTGCCTCGCGCTGATAACGAAAAAAAAACACCAAGCACCTTTCTTTTAGGGCAATTTTCAATTGAGTGTCAAAAAGTAATCTGGGATTGCTCTGATTTTCCTTTATTTCGCTCTATGATTAGTCCAAAAGACTCGCGCAATTCTCGCAACCAATCAGATGCAAAACTGAAACCAATCACGGCTTGGTCGCCCGCGCTTTCCCGCGCTTTAGGCGGTTCGGTTGGTTTTTACTGTGAGTTCTATTGTCTTTTTAAATGCATCGTAGAGAAAAGAATATTAAACTAGACCTAAAAAATATTTGACGGTCAGATGAACATTTAAAAAAATAATAATAACTCAAAGAATGTTATTAAGAAGAATTTTCAGTTAGAAACGTTAAAGCTACAGAAGCAGCTTCTACCACTCTGCTAAACAAACCTTCGTTTAAAACTTTCGATGTGACTCTTTAATAAAAGCAAACCCCTCTCCATTATCTGAAGGTTCTGTTCCTGTAATGAAAAGTTGAGCAAATCCATCACAACTGAAACTTTTGAACAAGTAAATATATAAATATATGAATAAATGGGACAAAAGCTACTCTACCTGATTCAACTGTTTCGAAGCTCCCCCAATGATATTCATACACCTCTGAATGAACTCATCTTCAAACTTCAAAGCACCTCCATTTGCTGAAGTAGTGAGTATTATAATAGATACCATTAAAAACAGTCTTTAAGGTTGCTGTAAATCACTTCAATACCACAGTCCTAGCTAAAATATATATTTACAAATATTAGAGAAAAATGAATGTATGCTTACCATTTATGTACAGAGAGTTCAGGTATGTAATAGCCGCCCAGCTAACCTCTGAGGATCTTACTTGCACAGCTATATTCCATAGCTGGTCTATACCGCACAACTGAAAGGGACATAAATGTTCTTCCATGAAATAATGAACACTTCAGGTAATTCTACTTTTGATATCATTGAAATAAAAATTGGAAACTTTTGGCATGGATAAGAATATTCATTAACATGCCGCCGTATGTATAGTGCTGCTCCAAGGTAAGTTTCTCGATTCTCGAAGTGTTCGAGAATCGAGACACGAGTCGAGGAATCAAAGGAATATTCGTGCGATTCATTTTTTTTTTTCAACAAGACTTGAAGCTTCTTACATTTTGCCGTATTCATGAGTCATGCGGCTGAACTTCGCTCGGACCCAGCGTGATGTTTTTGACCATAACCTCGCGAATTATTTTTATTATTACTGAATACGTGAGCTTCTTCGTTATCTCTCGCCTCAGAAACTTAACACTTCGTTTCAGCTTTTAGTGGAAAGAGAGCAAATTACTAAAACTGCCAGAAATGATAGTAACAGTCTGATGGTGTTTCATGCTTTACCCTTCAACTCCCAAGATCTCATTAGTAATTCTCCTCACTGTCCGCCAAACCATTCTCATTATGTTAGTTTGAGAATTTAGTATCAGATCAATTAGTAATTCCATAACTGACATTATTCTTTATTCTCATCACTTGTCTGCATGATATTGTATAGATATATTAAGGAGAAATTCTGTCTTGGTCACTCACGGGAGTTAAAGGGTTAAATGACCTTACGTGTAACATCGTACTACCTTTGAAGGATCACAAGGTTTCACGTCCGCGTGTTTGAACATCTTGTAGAGTTGCTGCAGAAGGTGTAGGCCTGTCATGGAGAACTTCTCAGCTGGCAGAGATGGCAGCTGGGAAAGATTAGCATTGCAAATTCATTAGTGCTGCAGATCCTTGATACAACAGACTTTTTTCTTTACATAGTAATTATATCAGAGGCGTTACCTTCTCAGCTAAAATGTACTGCAAAGCAGAAACATCCAGAGCATGAAACTCTTTACTTTGTGCTTGTTGCAAAAACCACTCTAGTGTATCATCGGAACTCTCTGAATCACACACCAGACAATCCCACAGCACATCCACTTGACCGGCACTCAATTCTGAAACAGAGTAAGGAAAGATTCCTTCATTCAAGTATCCACAGGAAAAAAAAAGGTGCCCTCACGGCAAGCGTGCTGACCTCGGTTGATCGAAGGGTGGATAACGATACCCATTGGATAAATCTCTATCTGATGCGTAGCATAGTGCGATTCGTTGACGCTTATCTGCTAGATAGCGATTTATCCGTTGGATAGCATTCTTCGGGCTTCTAACAACTGGACCCAAGACTATGTGATACGTTTTCGTTTAAGAGCCTTAATCACGTCATTGTGCTTTATTACGTCATTGTGCTTTATTGTTGACACAGATAGGTTGCGGTACTCCACTCTCATTATGTATATCTCTACAAACAGGAGCTGACAAGATGCTGGGGGGGGGGGGGAGGGGGAGGAAAGAGGTGCATGGGTAACTACCACTGTTTTGTTTGATTTCATAACAAAGTGCAGTACAGCGACCAAACGGATGGAAATGGCAACAACCTCTTGTAAAACAAACCACAAATCCAACACTCAATGAAAAAGAAGCAGAGCGCTGAGAAGTGCAGACAGAAGTTCTACTAGATTTATGATTGCTGCCATTATACGAAACCCATTCCAGATAATTGCACTTTGGCTGTATCCTATAATAATTAACCCTTTAACTCCCAAGATCTCATTAGTAATTCTCCTTACTGTCTGCCATACAGCTCTTGTGATGTTAGTTTGGAGAAATTGGTATTGAATCAACTAATAATCCCCTAATTGATATTTTTTAAATTCTCATCACTTGTCTGCTGGATATTGTATTGATATTGTAAGGAGAAATTCTGTCTTGGTCACTTGTGGGAGTTAAAAGGCTAAGTGTAAACGAACAACATTTCCAGCTTACTAAAATCCTGGGGTGACAGCTCACAAGAGAACACAGATGACAGAAACTGCAGTCTAGCTTGCACCTCTTCCACTGAACTGTACAATGAACTGTTGGTGATATCACCCTTGGCGACACTTTCTTCATACTGAATAATATTGTTAAAAAAAAGCTCCATCATGTTGAGTTCTTTACTGGCCCATGTTGTCACCCAGTGAGGCCCTTGATCACTGGATGCAAACTGCTGGAATGAGCTGAACAATTTGGGCAACAGCTGAATTGACATCACAACAGACCTGGGGAAAAGTAAAAAAGTCAGCGTTGTAACACGTATATAGTACACCTTAGAGGCAATCCAAAGCAGTCTTAGAGGCGCGCCGTCCAAGATGAACTGAACATGAATAACATCACCAAGGGAGAGGCAAAAGGAAGTGCCCAAAACAGGGTCCAATTGAGATCCACGGTCAACTCCCTATGCTTCCCAGCAGGAGCGAAGATGGATTAATCAAATCTAAGCTATTTGATAGTTTTACATGAGGTAACCGCTGACCATTTTCAAAATATCCAGTATCAAATACTTATAAATATTCTTTTTTGCGTGGAAAATCGTAAACTTAGCAAAAACATTAAAAGAAACACAAATTTTAGACAGTCAACATCACAAATGTAATTCCAGAAATAATCAACTACCTGTTGGCGGCCAAATTAGCCACACATCCCTCGATAAACTTCATCCTGATTTTCTTCTCGCCAGTGTAACATATCAACTGACACAGAAGCTTTTCGGCCTCCTGGACCAATCCATCAGAAAGGTGAATCTAAACACATTGAAAAATTAACGTTTTGATTTGATAGTAAAAGTTTACAAAATTACTTGTGGGAAAAAAAAAATTTTGGCTAGTGTGACGCGGCTTTTCATCTCGGCCAAGACGCTCACGTGCTTTTTTGGAAATTTCCAACATAATCGGTGAGCACTGCGTGAGGTTGCTTAAAATTTCCCAAAAGTCTCTTGGCCGCGTGAAACCAGCAAAGATGCATTTTTTCCAATAGTTTTAAATATCGTTAGTAATGCCATAACAAAAGATAAAGTTACTACTTACAGCATTATCGTCTTGAATAAGATCCCAAAGTAGTGTCTTTCCTTGCTCACACACAGTGTTCAAATCAAATCCTAAGCTCCTCTGTCGCTCCTCTCCCCCCTCCTGCATGACACGCAGAGCTGCCACCGTCTTAAGCTGTGTCAGTTCATCTTGGACTCCCTCCGCATCAAAATCATCCAGGTCACGCCTATCTGACAGAGAGCTACCTCGGCTGTTTGTGCAGCTGGTGCTATCGATGTCTGCATCTTCTCCACCTGTCTTATCTTGGCTAGAATAATCTTCAGCTTGGCCCGCGTAGGTCTGCCTAAGTTCAGGGGGGTGAGGGATCTCTTCTGTTTCCATGTCAGCACTCCCCTTAGAGGAAAGACTACAACAACAGAATACAGTCAAACCTGGACTATCCGGACCTCGATTATCTGCATTTTTTGAATACCGTATTCGGAATTGCTTCTCTCGTCCCGTTTATTTTGAATAATGATTTCCAACAATTAAGATCTGTAACAACTTCCTTCCACCAAACAAAGCACACGTCATTAATATCCCGATGGAAATGAATTTGTTACGCTTTCTGAGGCTGTTAAATGTTTTAGGAAGTGTTTCACATAGATGGAAAGACAAAGCGAAGTTGACACTATACCACAAATGAAGTTTCAAGAATGATAAAAATTAGCAACACGCAAGCGCAGTAGCAGCTTGAAACAAACTGATTTACGTCTGCACTAATTTTTAAAGGTCGACTTTAAATGTTGTTGGTTAGCTTAAATAACTTTTTGTACCTACTTTTGGAAAATGTTTAAAATGATCTACAATGATTTGAGAAAGTGCTTATGCTCATTGTGTATTCAGTTCTAATTTAGGCTGATTAATATTCACATTATCAATTATCCGGACTCTCTTTTCAGCCCAGTTCTCGTACGTACGGATAATCCAAGTTCGACTGTATATATATAACTGTAATAGCAAGTAGGTTACAACAATATAGGTTACATCCATACGACTTTCAAGAACAAATATTCAGGCACAATAGTTTTTGTTTGGTTGTGTTACTATTTTCCGACTCATCCCTCAATCATTTTCGCTCTATCAAGCTCCATTGAAATAAAAAGAAATTGTACACCAATGCAGCACCAGATTGCATACCGCGTATATTTTTGACGACCATGAGTCAGTGATTCTTCCATGTCAAGCTGTTCAGCATCGCAACTTATATCACTCAGGCTGCCACTCCTGCTGCTACTCTGGCTAAGACTTGCTGTTCGACTGAATTTCCTCTGCATGGCTGATGCTACCGCTGCACTGGTGCTCCCTTGGAATTCATTTTAAGAATAAAATATTAATCCCTAATCAACTCTTACGGTCTAATTGGTAGCACTGCTGTGCGTATATGCCTCCAACAACAAGTTAGTGGCTTCCCAATTCTAATATTTTCGATTTGGTAGCAGTACTACGAAACCTGTTCGCCTTGAACAACAAGTAAGTGGATTCCCAATTATGAGATTCTCATTGAAGTAGCTGCCCTTTTGTTGTTGTGTAAAGGACATTTTAACTACATCCTCCCTCCCTCGGCTTGAAGCTGGGAACATATCTCCCCTGTGATATATGCCAATCTGTTTGCTTTCTGCTTTTGTTATCCAGAGCCTTGCTAACACTGACCCTAAATATTTAACTTTTTCAATTGAAAAGTTGTGATTGATGAAGTGGTGTAATAACGAAAGTTCTAGAAATCAGAATGAAAGTTTTCAGTTTAAGAGTCCTAACAACTGCATAACAGTTGCCTCCTTTGTGAAAACAGTCAGACCCTCCTTTGCAAAAAACTAGAAAAACAATACAAAACAACAACAACAACAAACCTGAATGACAAATGAGAAAGTTACTACTACATTACTCACCAGCAGTCAATGGTCCATGCACAGGGCTGTTCGTGTGCACGGCTGTACCAGACTCTGCCACTGCAGGAGACAAGCCTGCTCTCCAGACAATTCTAATCAGAACAAGTGCAAGGTAGAGGGTCTGCCGGGTGTGAGCTGCTGGTGGTAGCTTTGAGACCAAGTCCAGTAGGTACAAGATAGAGGGCATATCCATATGTTTTGTTAGCACAGTCAGAAGATCATGAACATATCGGCTGGCATGTTTCAGCTAAAATTGAAGCAGAGGTCAGTCAACAGGAGTGTATCTTAAAGTCCCCGTCAAGCTACCAAGGTCACCTCAGAATTAACTGATTGTCCGTTGGGAAACAAAACCCAAAAAACCATTCCAACAATATTGAACTGTGGCAATCAGTGCTTAGGGCCAAGCGAGCGGAGACAACAAATAATTTACATGGATTTCGACATGACTGCTGTAAATGCAATATGTACCTGTGCTGCAAGCCAGATGCAGTCTAAGTGAGAGGTAGTCAGGCACGTCTCCCGAGCCAAATAATTCAGTATGATCTGAGACTGTTTAAGAAGCTACAAAATATAGAAACAAGTCATTTTAATAGTGAGATCAAACGCACCTTTGCTAACTGTTGAATTCAATTTATTTCAACAATTTATTTCTCACAAGGCATAAAAAAAGAAAGATTGCAGAGATCACATCACATCAGAGAGGACAGAGATTACACTTGCATCATTTACAATAGCAGTTCAATAATATTACGAATTTTGGGGGAATGGCAAGGAAGCCCAATTGACGCTAATAGCTTGTTTAGATGTCGAAATGACTAGGCAAACATTGATACCAAGAAAAATTATTATTCTTGTTAGAGAAATGAAACTTGGTGTTCACGAGACGTTTAGCTCCAAAAGGGAATATCTGTTAGCTACATAACTCTCTGTGTCTAGTTCCCTTTTTTTTCCATTCATAAATAAAGAAGTGATTTCCTCTGCTTAACAAGAATCACCTCAACATGTAAATTTGGACCAAACAAGTGTTCCACAAGTTTGTTCTCAATCAGCCACTGGGATAACTCTGTACATAAGCTGTTGGATCAAATTAACGAGAGCATTATTATCTTTTTAAATTACTTTAAGAAAAATTACTGTCGCTTAACATTTTGAATACCCCACCTGACAAGACCAATCAGAGAAAAAATTAAGCTCAACCCCTAAAAATACCACTTTAAATTTGATATTTTGGGAAAATAAAGTTCAACTGGCAACTCGTGTTACTTCCTTACACACAACCTTATCATCACACCCTGATACACTGTAAATAAACATTTGATATGTGACATTTTATTTTTTTCTCAACAGCCTAACCAGCCAGTATTTGCGATTAACACACCTGGGCAAGATAAAAATAACTTACCTCTTTCTTATATATAGCCTGCAGGAAAGGCGTCTTATTAGGGCGAGTTAACGTTAAGAAGCTCGCGATTGTTAATTCAACCGGCCATGTTTGATATGAAGATGGAGGCAGCAGTGGGGGAGGGGGCGGGGAAAGATAAAAACATTCATTCTCCCACCCATCTCCTTATTTTTGACCATCGCTCACCCAATTCTCTCCCCAGCCTTCCACTGCCATTAAAATCAAAGATGGCGGTCATAATTTTCACTAAGAAAATACTGAACACCTGCTGTCCAAAATTACGCCAGCTCTGTAGGCTATCTTATATGGGAAGGCCCACCCTTTCCTATTAGGAGCAGGTAGATTGTATCAAAATAACATCCCAGAACAGATTACATGTTTCCCTATGGAAGTTGAACCAGTCAGGATCAGAAATTATAGAAAAAAGAACTTTAATTATGTGTACATACCATTGCCTATCTATTTCTGAAGCTGGATCAGTTTGGAAGAGATCCATGAACATGTGAACCTGATTCTGAAAAAAAGATGATCAGCTCAATGTAATAAACAAGAACAGGTCAGCTGCTATCAAACACAAAATACAATGAATTGTTAAAATTAATAACAACAAAATGAAACTTGGCCACAATGCTGATGACTTAAAGATTAACATTTTCTGCCTTATCAGGAAGTCTAATCAAAATTAGCTTCTGCAGGCAAGTGCTATGCATGTCAGAAATTTGCCAACATGGAAACAGAGAAAAAAAATCCCTTCTAAGCAACATTGTTAGATGCACTTTTCTCCTTGGTAATTGCAAAAATATCAGGGTACCATGTGGTGAAATGATTATGCACATGCAGTTCTTGAAGTCACTGTTGGCAAAGCATGTTTACTCATTAGAGAAAGTCTTCATCTTTCCTTAATTTTACACTCAATTTCTCATCCATAAGTGAGACAGACTTTACCTAATGTCCTCAGTAGGCATTGATTAAATTATGGTTCAATGTGTTAACACTTCACTCTCATAGTGCTTCTCTCCACCAATTCACAGTAAGGAAACCACGGAGATTTTATGGCAAGGATGTCACTGTAGTTTCAGTGACCCTATTCAGTGTCCAAACTGGAGCTGATATTCCTTTGCCTCCTTTAAAGACGTCTAATGGCATGGATGGCACTGCAGTTTCAGTGACCTTGTTCAGTGTCCAATCTGGAACTGATATTCCTTTGCCACCTCGGAAGAATAAAAGGATTTTATGGCAGAGAAGTCACTTCAATTTTATCAGCCCTGATCAGTGTCCAATCTGGAGCTGATATTTCTTTGCCACCTTGGCAAATGGAAGGATTTTATGACAAAGACGTCACTGCAGTCTCAGTGACCTTCTTCAGTGTCCAAACTGGAGCTGATATTCCTTTGCCACTTTAAAAGAATATAAAGATCTATGGCAAGGATGTCACTGCAGTTTCAGTGACCCTGTTCAGTGTCCAATCTGGAGCTGATATTCCTTTGCCACTTTAAAAGAATATAAAGATTTATGGCAAGGATGTCACTGCAGTTTCAGTGACCTTGTTCAGTGTCCAATCTGGAGCTGATATTCCTTTGCCACTTTAAAAGAATATAATGATTTATGGCAAGGATGTCACTGCAGTTTCAGTGACCCTGTTTGGTGTGCAATCTGGAGCTGATATTCCTTTGCCACTTAAAAAGAATATAAAGATTTATGGCAAGGATGTCACTGCAGTTTAAGTGACCCTGTTCAGTGTCCAAACTGGAGCCGATATTCCTTTGTCAAATGGAAAGAATAAGAAGATTTTATGGCAAGGATGTGACTGCAGTTTAAGTGACCCTGTTCAGTGTCCAACCTGGAGCTGATATTCCTTTACCACTTAAAAAGAATATAAAGAGTTATGGCAAGGATGTCACTGCCGTTTCAGTGACCCTGTTCAGTGTCCAATCTGGAGCTGATATTCCTTTGCCTCCATGGAAGAATGGAAGGATTTTAAGGCAAAGTAGTCACTGCAGTTCTGCAAACTGGAGCTGATATTCCTTTGCCAAATGGGAAGAATAAGAAGATTTTATGGCAAGGATGTCACTGCAGCTTCAGTGACCCTGTTCAGTGTCCAAACTGGAGCTGATATTCCTTTGCCACCTAAAAGGAATAGAAAGATTTTATGGCAAAGATGTCACTGCAATTTTCAGTGACCCTGTTCAGTGTCCAATCTGGAGCTGATATTCCTTTGCCATCTTGGAAGAATGGAAGGATTTTGTGGCAAAGAAGTCACTGAAGTTTCAGTGTTCAATCTGGAGGTGATATTCCTTTGCAATCTGGGAAGAATAAGAAGATTTTATGGCATGGATGACACTGCAGTTTCAGTGACCCTGTTCAGTGTCCAAACTGGAGCCGATATTCCTTTGCCAAATGGGAAGAATAAGAAGATTTTATGGCAAGGATGTCACTGCAGCTTCAGTGAACCTGTTCAGTGTCCAAACTGGAGATGATATTCCTTTGCCGCCTAAAAGGAATAGAAAGATTTTATGGCAAAGATTTCACTGCAATTTTCAGTGACCCTGTTCAGTGTCCAACCTAGAGCTGATATTCCTTTGCAAACTGGGAAGAATAGGAGTATTTTATGGCAAGGATGTCACTGCAGTTTCAGTGACCCTGTTCAGTGTCCAAACTGGAGCTGATATTCCTTTGCCAACTGGGAAGAATAAGAAGATTTTATGGCATGGATGTCACTGCAGTTTCAGTGACCCTGTTCAGTGTCCAAACTGGAGCTGATATTCCTTTGCCAAATGGAAAGAATAAGATTTTATGGCAAGGATGTCACTGCAGTTTCAGTGACCCTGGTCAGTGTCCAATCTGGAGCTGATATTCCTTTGCCATCTTGGAAGAATGGAAGGATTTTGTGGCAAAGAAGTCACTGAAGTTTCAGTGACCTTGTTCAGTGTTTAATCTGGAGGTGATATTCCTTTGCAATCTGGGAAGAATAGGAGGATTTTATGGCAAGGATGTCACTGCAGTTTCAGTGACCCTGTTCAGTGTCCAAACTGGAGCTGATATTCCTTTGCCAAATGGGAAGAATAAGACGATTTTATGGCAAGGATGTCACTGCAGCTTCAGTGAACCTGTTCAGTGTCCAAACTGGAGCTGATATTCCTTTGCCGCCTAAAAGGAATAGAAAGATTTTATGGCAAAGAATTCACTGCAGTTTCAGTGACCCTGTTCAGTGTCCAATCTGGAGCTGATATTCCTTTGCCATCTTGGAAGAATGGAAGGATTTTGTGGCAAAGAAGTCACTGAAGTTTGAGTGTTCAATCTGGAGGTGATATTCCTTTGCCACATGGGAAGAATACGATTTTATGGCAAGGATGTCACTGCAGTTTCAGTGACCCTATTCAGTGTCCAAACTGGAGCTGATATTCCTTTGCCAAATGGGAAGAATAAGAAGATTTTATGGCAAGGATGTCACTGCAGTTTCAGTGACCCTGTTCAATGTCCAAACTGGAGCTGATATTCCTTTACCAACTGGGAAGAATAAGAAGATTTTATGGCATGGATGGCACTGCAGTTTCAGAGAACCTGTTCAGTGTCCAAACTGGAGCTGATATTCCTTTGCCAAATGGGAAGAATAAGAAGATTTTATGGCAAGGATGTCACTGCAGCGTCAGTGAACCTGTTCAGTGTCCAAACTGGAGCCATATTCCTTTGCCACCTAAAAGGAATAGAAAGATTTTATGGAAAAGAATTCACTGCAGTTTCAGTGACCCTGTTCAGTGTCCAACCTGGAGCTGATATTCCTTTGCCTCCTAAAAGGAATAGAAAGATTTTATGGCAAAGATTTCACTGCAATTTTCAGTGACCCTGTTCTGTGTTCAACCTGGAGCTGATATTCCTTTGCAAACTGGGAAGAATAGGAGGATTTTATGGCAAGGATGTCACTGCAGTTTCAGTGACCCTGTTCAGTGTCCAAACTGGAGCTGATATTCCTTTGCCAAATGGGAAGAATAAGAAGATTTTATGGCAAGGATGTCACTGCAGCTTCAGAGAACCTGTTCAGTGTCCAAACTGGAGCTGATATTCCTTTGCCAAATGGGAAGAATAAGAAGATTTTATGGCAAGGATGTCACTGCAGCTTCAGAGAACCTGTTCAGTGTCCAAACTGGAGCTGATATTCCTTTGCCGCTTAAAAGGAATAGAAAGATTTTATGGCAAAGAATTCACTGCAGTTTCAGTGACCCTGTTCAGTGTCCGAACTGGAGCTGATATTCCTTTGCCGCCTAAAAGGAATAGAAAGATTTTATGGCAAAGATGTCACCACAATTTTCAGTGACCCTGTTCAGTGTCCAAACTGGAGCTGATATTCCTTTGCCACATGGGAAGAATAAGAAGATTTTATGGCAAGGATGTCACTGCAGTTTCAGTGACCCTATTCAGTGTCCAAACTGGAGCTGATATTCCTTTGCCAAATGGGAATAATAAGAAGATTTTATGGAAAGGATGTCACTGCAGTTTCAGTGACCCTGTTCAGTGTCCAAACTGGAGCTGATATTCCTTTGCCAAATGGGAATAATAAGAAGATTTTATGGAAAGGATGTCACTGCAGTTTCAGTGACCCTATTCAGTGTCCAAACTGGAGCTGATATTCCTTTGCCAAATGGGAAGAATAAGAAGATTTTATGGCAAGGATGTCACTGCAGCTTCAGTGACCCTGTTCAATGTACAAACTGGAGCTGGTATTCCTTTGCCACCTAAAAGGAATAGAAAGATTTTATGGCAAAGAATTCACTGCAGTTTCAGTGACCCTGTTCAATGTCCAAACTGGAGCTGATATTCTTTTGCCGCCTAAAAGGGAAAAAAGATTTCATGGCAAAGATGTCACTGCACTTTTCAGTGACCCTGTTCAGTGTCCAATCTGGAGCTGATATTTCATTGCCATCTTGGAAGAATGGAAGGATTTTGTGGCAAAGAAGTCACTAAAGTTTCAGTGACCTTGTTCAGTGTTCAATCTGGAGGTGATATTCCTTTGCCACCTAGGAAGAATGCAAGGATTTTAAGGCAAAGAAGTCACTGCAGTTTTAGTGACCCTGTTCAATGTCCAATCTGAAGCTGATATTCCTTTGTTACCTGGGAAGAATGGAAATATCTTGTGGCAAAGAAGCCACTGAATTTCAGTAACCCTTTTCAGTGTCCAATCTGAAGCTGATATTCCTTTGACCTCACAGGGATATGGAAATACATTTCAAACACTTGTGTTGTGGAATACTACAGTATTATGTATCAGAAGAGCATTTAAAATTAAGAAAAGAGATATTCTCTATGTATTGGGAATAAACCTTTTTTTTTTAACCAATAATGACTTGAAAATACTGTAAACACGTGAAGTAAACATTTCACAACAGGATACCCAGATATCCAGACAATGAACAAGAAAAAAAGTTAAGTGATAACCTGAGATGACTTTTCATGAATAGAAATTAATTTAGTGGTTTGTTCTAAAACCCTCCATGCCACAAAAACAATTTGCCTCCTTTCTTAGTTGGCAAATTTCTGAGGTGATGTCCTCATCTATAGACAGTACATGTAATTTGGAATGGCCCTATATCAGAAAATGTTAGTCTTTGGGCAATTAATAATGTAGTGAAGTTTCCAGCTGTTCTTACTAATTTTAACAAGTTTGGTTAATATTTGCTAAATGAAAGGTGTTGCTAAAATGAATTGTGTCTTTTCAGTACTGATAAACTAACTTGTTTTTTCAAAGCTTTCAACTAGAAAGAATATCAGGTGTTTGTCAGAGATTTAAATTGTATAATATTACAACAAGAACAGATACACTCACAACATCATGCACTTCCTTATCATTTTCACCACAACACACAGTGTCCACTTGCTTCAAAGTTACAGTTATAGTTAAACGAGGCTACAAAGATACATTTTTTACCTTCAAAACAGTTGCACCACAGCTTAACTTTTCAAGTTGAGTAACATGTACTGCTAATCTTCTTTTAGTTGCAACAAGATTGTTCATTGTACTAGAATGTTTCTCTTAACAATAAATACACCTTGTTTGACAGTTTAACATATAGGTTGTGAGTTGCCTTTTTTATTTAAATATGAGCAATGATCATTATTATTTCACTCTTCATTATTTTGATGTTAGTTTGCAAAATATATCTAACAGGCCTATCTGTGCATTGTATTGACTACATGAAGAGTATGCAAAAGACATAAACAAAAAAAATGAAAAAAAATCTGTTGTACAAAAAAAATTTAGTTTCTTTTCAAGTCAAGCCTAAAAAAAAACAAAAAAAAAGTTTGGATCATTCTGTGAGGCCACTTTATTGCTCTGTATTTTTGCCCTGCTGTACAGTCCATTGCTGTGGCATATTTTGCACATTCTCATGACCTTTCTTGATAAAATAACATAGCAGTGAAATACTAATTACCAGTGTTCAAGTAGATGTCACTCATCAACTCTTACAATCCACATGAATAAACATGAGTGAAAGCATGCATGTACTTCCTCACTTCAACCAACTAATCAAAACATTTTTAAATGTCAGTGCAATAATGAATTTCAGTCACAACTTCTTAAACTTACTGCTATTTGACTCAAGCCGGCAAGCCTCACTGTCAGAGTGGATGATGTAAAGTATTTAAAGGCCAGATCTAAACTGTCCCTGTAAAAACCAAAGAGGAGTTTGAGTGCATAAAATACCCATGGGAAAGGTCGTAAATTTTGAGCTAACTTATCTCTTGTTTAGGAATACCAGCACTCCAGGTTGGGCCATAATGGTCACCAAGAAAAAGTCACAGATTGGTGACCAACAGATTTTATGAGAAATTTTCTTTTTTATTTTGGCGACCCAATTTTTCCCCTAGACCATATTACTACTGATGATCACCACAAGGCAACTTTTTGAAAAAGGGAACTTAGAGCCCTGAGTAATGAGCATCGTTATTTGTTCTCTCAGAAACATGGGGCACTAATGACTTTTTACGCCACAAAAAACAAATAATGAGTTCTTTTTTTAACCTTTAACCCTTGAGAGTGACCAGCATCTAATTTCTCCTTACAGTAATGCTGCTGAATCACTCATTACGATCATAGAATAAAGGAAGTCAATGCCACCTTGGGCACAGGTAGCCCAAGCTCCAGCTGTGAGATGATCATCTTGCAAAATAAGAGTCATGGCAAAATTATAAGAGTTTGTATGGGGATATTTACAACTGCCCTTGGAACAAAAATTAAATTAAAAAATGCTCAATAAAAATACCAAACCGTACTTCCACAGTGCATCATTTATTGTTTG
Source organism: Pocillopora verrucosa (assembly GCF_036669915.1). Classification (NCBI taxonomy): domain Eukaryota; kingdom Metazoa; phylum Cnidaria; class Anthozoa; order Scleractinia; family Pocilloporidae; genus Pocillopora; species Pocillopora verrucosa. The sequence goes on along the minus strand of NC_089318.1, from coordinate 16,132,992 downwards.
ACTGCTTACTATGTTGAAAAGAACCCATGCAAACTAAGTCTCGCCAAGGAGCACACTGTAACTTAGTACCAATGGTTCTGAAAAGTGACAGTGTGGTCCCTGGCTAGGCTCATGTTTGCAAAGGAGGCAAATTACCGAGCTGGTTTTCAATGATCGTGTGTCCCATTGAATGTGTATGAAGGTCATTAGAAACCTCAAAACTCAAAATTTTGAAAGTAAACTGCGGCTTAGCATCGGTTTCACAAGGAGGATCATGTTGGTAGTGAATTGAAATGAAACTGCAGTATATGTGCTTGGATTCTGCATTTGATTTGTCACTTCTCAGATTGGGCAAACAGAAATAGAGTATACAGCCTTGGGCTTCTTTATGAAGTAAACCTAACAATGGATAACTTGCTAAATTGGGTTCTTTTAACATAGTAAGCGGTCAGATAACAAGTACTGCACTGTGAGCACTACGAGCAACCAAAAATATTCCCATTCAAACTGTTATAATTTTGCCATGTTTCTTATTTCACAAGAGGATCATCTCAGCTGGAGCTTGGGCTGTCTGTGTTCTAGGAAACTAGGATTGTTAAATGAAGTCTCCTCATCAATACCAAGGAAATGTATAGAGAAAATGGAAATGGGTATGGAAAATATTTTAATGGGTTGCTCCATATAAAGCTTCAACACCCATCATCATCCTGCCTTTTGTAGATTGCTTTGCTCAAAATTCCTGCACCCTGGGCCAAAATAGTATTCAAATGCCCCACCAAACATCTCTGTAAAAGGCAAAATTACTACTCATTTCACAAACTACACCTAGTAGACCTTTAATTCTGAGCCATTCATCCGCGAAAGTAAACTCTTTACCTTTAAACAATTCCCTAATTAAAGATATAATACTTGTATTCCACTGCACACTTTCGCTTGAAACAGGGATTTCAAAACAAGCTGGTGACTGCCAGAGTTCTGACAGTTATCTTGATAACATGTCACCTGTTGCACTGGTTGACATAGTTATCTTTTGGCCCTTAATAAACTTTTCACAGTCACCTATTTATGCTGTGTCTGATACCTATTTCAAAACATTTTGGGGGATGTCGAAGCTTCGAATTGATGAGTGCACAACACCAAAAACTTGGAATCTTCAACACTGCAAGCAAACACCCCATCAGTTCTACTTTAAATCAAAGCACATCAATAGTTCATACTTATCACAGATGGGTCCCGATTCTACAGGCCCTTTCACAGCACTCCACATAGAGTCAACCATAATACGACCATCTGGCTGTCGCAGATCCTTGTCTGTTAGTTTACACAGATACCTGAGTAACATTGAAAAGCACACATTAATTTATACAGATGAGCTGACTTGCTTACAACTCCACTAACTTGCCACCTTAGACTCAGGGTTGTTGTTATGAAATTTGGCTTCTGGCTGAAATTTCAAGTGAGGCTGCTTATTTCACTTTCAAAATCTTTTATATGTATGTTCCTCTACACTGCTTGTTAACAAATGTTTTTAATCAAAAACACAATCTATCATTCCATACCATACAGCTTACCAAAGATAGTATAGTTTAATAATAAAATAGTATCTCAACACTGTTAAAAATAATGTCAGGCACCAGTGCCTCTTTCACAATTTTGGAAATTCCATTGTTTTTTCTAGGATGAGGGGCTGTTGCTATGGTTATTGCAATCATTTTTGTGATTGGTGGATTTGGCTGAAAGGACTAAGTAGGACTGGCTGCTTCAACTGTCCCATTATGGGTGTCCAATAACAGCCAACTGTTTGATTACAACTGTACAGAATGATTAGCGAAAAATAAAGCAGCTAATTCACTAATTACATTCATTAAGGAAATTGTAATGGTTATGATTAGTCTGAACCAAATATTGTACGGTATGAAGTGTGACCAACCTTATGACTGGCCTTCGGAGTGGAATTATGTACTGCATAATTGCCTGAATGCTAAACCATAAGCGCAACTAAAAAAAAGAGTAAAAAGTTCAGTTAGTGTGAAATGAGCTTTATGCACCAATCAATACGAAGGTTCAACATCTTCTTTCCTCCCCTCCCCTCCAAGAAACCCAAGGGCACTTAGCTGTTGTCCATGTCCAAGGGGGGGGGGAATTTAAACCTTACATGACTAGGGTGGGGAAGTTGAAATAGGAGTGTCAAGTCTTTCAAGCAGAAAACAAAAATACAAGTGTTATATCTTTAAATATGGAGTTGCTTTAGGGTAAACAGCTCACTTTTGCAAGCAAATAGTTCAGAAGAAAAGGTCTACAAAGTTATTTTTTCTTAAATAATTATTCTTTCATTACAATTCAGTCATAAGCTTGAGATAAAGCCAGCAAGACAAAACAGATTGACAATATAATTGATAGTGGACAGGGTCAACCATACCACATTTCTTCAAACACTACTCCAAAACTTAAAAAAGACCATGAATAGGAGTGGGTATTGAGAATTAAGAATAAATGGAACAATAGGTAAATAGTTCAACGACACATTGTAACAGTACCACTTAACCACAGTTAAATTTCCAAGTGAACAGAAAGCAAGGTCAGAGTAACGTCTGTACTCAAACCTACTGGCCCACACAGCCTGAGCTTATCTCAGTTTCCACGTGGCACAAAGTCACTATGACTATAACTACTCTCCCCTGGGTTACCCCCAGCATTTCATCAGGTTTCCCTAATGATTTTCCAGCACCCATTTATACTCCTGGGTGGAGAGAGACGCTGCCCAATTATGGTGTTTTGCCCAAGAACACAACACATTGACCCTGCCAGGTCTTGAACCCAGACCTCTTGACCTGGGGTCCAGTCCACTGATCAGTAGGCCACTGTGTCTGTGAACACAAGGCCATGCATTAATTTTGGAGGGAAATACTGGGCATGCAATAAGTTTTACCTGAGTAACAATGTTGATAAGGTGATGGGCAATTGGAAATGGCAATGTAGTTGGATCTGCATCTTGAAATGCTTCCCTGATCGCAGATAAACCACCATGGTCACAGAAGTATGCTACATTGATCAAAAGAGCTTCTGGTACTTCCCCATCCTGAAATTGCAAAATACTACATAAGCTAAGAATGAACAATACAACAATTTCCAAACACAATCCAAATTATGTATTCTTTTGCCCATTAAATATAATTTGTTTTTGAAGTGTAGAAGTGCCTTAAAGCATTGTGAGCAACAGAAAATTTGTTTTTAATCTAACAACTTTCAGAATTTTCAATACTATGGCAAAATTTTTGTTGTGAAGTCGAATAAACATTAATCAAAGCACTTTGAATCTTTCATGCTCCTAAAACTTCCTCCATGCTTTATATTCCCTTAAATGCACATAAGAACTGATTGTTAATTACCAAAACAATTTACTTACATTCACATCACAGTATTTGGAGCAGTCTTTACTTGTTGTTTCCTACAAAAATTACCAATAACTTGATTACTAAAGAAAAGAAACAACTCCCATACCCAGTTCTAGAAATACATTAAGATAACTAAGGGTCTAGCAGTACACATTTCTTTGCAAAAACTGGGCTGCATTTTGAAAAGAATTCTCACCAGACAAATGAAAAGTGCCTAACAAGTGAATCTCCAAATACAACCACTGCAAACAAAAGCAATCTAAGAGCAAGGTTATCTATTCAATCCCTGACATGATGACTTGTCACCTCTCCTTGGTCAATAAATGATCCAGCCAGGTAACACAAAATATCATTTTCAAGGCCGAGTTGTTCAAAGCACAATTAACCTACATCAGTTTAGTGTATATATTAAATTTTGTTTTGTAGCTTGGCAAAGGGATTTTTCTTACATATTTTTTTCCAGTTAGTTGGAGATATATGGTAATAAAACCCAACAAAACTGTAGCTCTTATTGTTACTCTTCTTCAAGGGAAATTAACCCTTTAACTACCAAGATCTCATTAGAAATCTTCCTCACTGTGTGCCATTAAGTTCCTGTGATGTTATTTTGGAGAATTTGGTATTGGATTAACTAATAATCCCCTAATTGATATTGTTCTTTATTCTCATTGTTTGTCTGCTTGATATTGTATTGATATTGTAAGAAGAAATTCTGTCTTGGTTACACATGGGACTAAAAGGTTAAGGTTATATTTCAATCCTTGATTTGTGCTAACACCCTTTCGACCAACCTGGCCCAGGTGGAGGATATTGTCATCTTCGAACTCTTAATTCTCTTGACCTTTTTTACCTCAAGATCTTACTAGTGATTCTCCTTACTGTCTGCTTTACAATTTCTATGATGTTAGTTCAGAGAATTTGGTATTGCATCAACTAATAATCCCCTTCATGATATTTTTCTTTATTTTCATCACTTGTCTACTTGATATTGCACTGATATTGTAAGAAGAAATTCTGTCTTGGTCACTCATGGTTAGTTATTTGGTTAACAACACATCAAGAAAATGTACTGCAAATGAAAAGGAGAATTACTGATTATATCTCAGCAGTTAAGGATAACTGTGTGTCAGGGACAGCAGCACAGGTTATGAAGTCAGTGGATTAAACTACCAAACTTTGCTCAGAAGGGTCAAGAATCGAGAGAGCCATGTCAGCCATGAGTCCAGAGGATGGATAATGTACACCCCTTACATGCTGTTTGAAAGATTTTTTCAAACGAAAAAAGATAATATCAGTTTACAAAATGAGAGAACCTGGTGAATTGTTTTTAGTGTGTGAGCCAAAACTTTGAATTAACAGGAGAGGTTGTCCGATGTATATACAGATGAAACAGGTCATGCCGTTTTATCCTGTGATCTGCACATGTGCAAGGTTCAAAGTTGCAACAAAGTTGTATTTGTTCAAACTTTCTTAAAACCGTTTTTATATGTACATGAAATCACGTGCTTAAGAGAATAGAATCCATAAGCCATCCCCAACGACTGCTGAAAGTGCGGTTAAAAACCCCATAAGCTGATTAGGTAGATTCGTCTTAGAAATTAGATCCTCCCAATAAAATAAAGAAAGATAATAATAAAGATTAACTTAGAAAATCACGCAACCTTATGCAACAAACCTGTCGCAAAAGATGAATCTTTCGCACTTGATAGAAAGGAAGAGGCAGCTGAAATATCTTTCCCACAGCAAGGAACAGTCTCTCCTTTTCTGGTTGTGACCACTCGTTTTTCTTCCCGTTGTTTTGATCTTCGCTGGTTTCAGTTCCGTCCTTCTTCTCGTCCTCAACAGCAGGAACACGAAGCTCGCATATGAGATCAATAGCGCATTTCAAAAGATTCTGAAGCAGATCTTCCAGGCGGGCTAAATGAAGCTGATCTCGGAAAATGCACCTACATTGCCTGAGAGAAAACAGAAAAAGACGTAAGCTTTCCATGAGCTAGTCCGCCGTGGGCAGCTTCACCACGTATTAATCGCCCAGCTGCACGTTTACCTACCGTTGTGGCCACGAAAGGACGAACGAAACTAACTCTGTTACATCCTCTTTTCCAAATTCAGGATTTTCCAAGTCGTCTAGATTGACAACAGAAAATCTCACAGTTAGACACTCCTAAATACTGTCCAGCATTAGCGGAAAAAAACACAGTGAAATCGACAAAATTATTGGTGAATAAAATACCGCAAAACAGCCAAGCCTTACATTTATCAACGATTGATAGAAGTTCTTTGCAGCATTCTGACATTTTCTTAGTCAGAAAAGAGGAATAAATAACGATACAAAAATATAAAGGTATTTTTTTGAAGTTTTTGTGGCTGAAATATAGGAAGTATTTCGACCACGTTCTCGCGCCATTTTGATTTTTCCAGCCTCGAACCCACTCAAAACATAGCTCCCTTAGATTCCTGGGTAATAATAAAGATAATACCCGATTGCCAAGGGGGTGGGGAGGGGAGGGGAGGAGTAGGGAGGAGTGGGGAGCACAACTGTATTCGAGATCCTGAGCAATTATTAGAAAATGCTAACGCTTTAATTATTTATTATTGTGCTTTTTCTATCATTGTGGAATCGTATTCATTAAATCAAGAGGGATATGGAGGCATTTTGCATTTCTTATACTAGTATCCAATCCTTCTCAAGTACACCCTTTTCTCATGATTCATATAGATAATGGTAATGGGACTGATTGGAGTCCAATTTGGTCTGTAATCATACGAGTGATTAACAAAATCAGATGACCACGAAGTGGGAGTCCAATTTGTAAATCACTCGTATGATTACAGACAATAATTGGACAACACAAAGTCCTGTTACCAATTAATCAGGGCACACTCAGGATGCATTCTGTCCACTTACAAGGCATGATGTGTTAACTATCCCTTTAATTGTTCTATTACACTGTCCAGTTACAAGCATGACGTGTACACTGTCTTATTAGAGCTCAAATTGAGCTGGTGATAACCAATCACGTTTGAGAATTTTGTTATAGTTTTGATTGAGGGTGATATCGCATGCTTGTTTTCATTATCTTATCTTTTTGGCCTCCCTTCTTTGAATAAGTAAAACTTTAATCATTTGAGTTGAGTAATAATTCCCCATCCAGGTGTATTATGCCTATTAAATATACAGCTCCCTTGGATTCCTGGGTAATAACTGAATACACCATACCATACCTACACAAAATGTCATTGCACATGTTGGTGATAAGCTTCAATTTATTAACTTGTTACACTTCTCAATACAAACGCATCCAACTAAAATGATTCTAAGTAAATATATGATTAAATTCTACAGAATTACATATACTTATCAAGATACCATTTTTACTTTAATTTTCCGATTTTAATATCTGAAGCTTCCCCATGGCATGCAAGTGCTTATGACATGCTATGAAAACAAAGAATGATGCTTAAATATCTGAAAATGTATTCGGTTGTATCTGCAGAAACCAAGTCTGTGTGATATGTGTTGAATTACCAAGATGATTCTCAATTCACCTATAAACCATAACATTAATTTTCTTCAATAACTTCTACCAAAACTCTTCTAAACAGAAAAAATTGCAGTGATGTTTGAATTGATGTAATCAGGGCTGTGTGCCATTGTGCCCATCATCCTGGTTGGTTTGTATTTCTCTCTCTATTCTTGTTTTCTGCATAGTTTCAAGCATATCCTTCATTCTACTCCGAAGGGAATCATTCCAGTTCTCCAACTTGTCAAGACAAGAATTAATTTGATCCAGCTCCAAATCAAGGGCTTCATACTCTGAATGAAAAAAGGTTAAGAGTAAAGATTTCATTAAATATCTGTTAATTGATTAGCTAAAGGTCCCTTCTTTCAAAGGATCAAAGCAGAGTGGCAGAGAGATTTAAAGGAGATCTGTCAATTCAGGGGTTTCAAAACAAGTGGGCGACTGCCCAAGTTACCCTGGCCACTTGATAGCATGTAGCTGGTTACTCTGGACAAAATAATTACCTTAACAAACTTTTTATAGTTACCCACTTTTGCAGAGTCTAATGGCCCCTGTGTGATATAGAAGTCCCATAGCTTATGTCATAAGAATCGTATAGTGGCCTTAACCGTTTGATATCCCTAAGAGTGCTGGCATCTAATTTCTCCTTAGAATATCACCCCTAAATCAAAGAGCTCCTGGTTGCATCAAGTTAGGGAAACCAGAATGACTCTGGCCAGATGGACCTTGTGCGTTTACTTTCCTTCACCTATCGTTTTATAACTTGGTCACTACCAGGGCGAACGAGACATGGTAGAGTTGACCCGACATCATTGTGAAATTCTGAGTTTTGTATTTTTGATAGCACAAAAGTCTAGATGAAAATTTCTATCCAATGAATGTAAATGAAGCACGAATTTTCACAACCCCGGCCTTGCATGCTAAATCAACGAGAAAAGATGTTCTGCGTAAACTAACTTTTCATTTTAAACCGAAACTGAAAGTGTTCAATCAAACTAAATATTTGATCCAGAACATAAACCGACACATTAAAAGAATTCTCCTCTTCCTAAAGTTATTAGCTATTTTATATGTCGTAACCTTTGTCGTCTTCATCGGGTTCACCGTTCTGCAGATCGCCATCTACCACTTCCGGCTCGCCGTTCACATGACATACTCCGTTCTCCTCTGCCATGATGATGATATGAGTATTCCGGGAACGGAGACGCTTTATGACTACTGAATCACGACATATTGAGGAACGAGGGCGGCTGGGCACGATTCATCCATGATGCATTGCGCAAAGCTGAAGCTCACTCCTTCACGTAACTGAGCAGAGAAGAAACCGGGAAGGTTGTGAGGGTACACCGGCCTTGTCGGTTTTTGCTATTTTCTCTTCAGATAAAAATGGCTAAATGGGGTGAAGGTGATCCTAGGTGGATCGTAGAAGAGAGAGCTGACGCCAAAAATGTAAATAATTGGCACTGGTAAGCGATCACACTTGGTGAAATGTTGCATGTGGTACTTTAAGTTCACGTGGCTAGCTAATAATATTGTCACTAGATACATGTATATGTAGATATATGTTTTTTTTTTCTGTGATAAATGCTCTGATCAAGCATTCACTTTCTTCCTTGCTTATGGTCCACAGGACTGAAAAGAATGCTACTCCTTGGTCCAAAGAAAGGTTAAAGTCACTTTTAAAAGATTTAGAAATTGAAACAGATGAAGGTAGGATTTGTATTGAGGAATGATACGGAATCGGAACTGCTTTCTCTCGACTTTTTTTAGAGAATTTGAAGCTTAAGTGCAAAGCGATCAGTGGTTAAAAAAAATCAAAATTAAAAGGGAACCGTGCGGGAGTGATCGGATTTTTTCTTAATATATTTATTTTAAAAGTTTAAGTAATAGTCGACTTTGTGTTGTATTGTGACAACAGTACAGACACGAGAAATGTTGTCAAGGTCGTCTATCAACTTCAAGTAAGGCGACATAATTTATTAAACCAACAAAACAAATTTCAAAAAGCCGACTTTTCAGTTCTGATATCTTCTTTGAATCTGATTCATTTGTTTTGTTGATGTTCAAAAACAGTGAAACCGAAAAAAATTGGAACCATGACGTATACAAAAATTCACCAAGACTATAGTTACAATTCATATTCACATGACTATATTGTTGCTGTTGTCATGTTTAATTCTCTTGAAAAGTTTCATTTACTTTTTTTCGCTTTAAGGAAAAGCTAAAATAACTGAGGTTACCAAAATCGATGGAGAAGCCTACGCCAAGTAAGTCCACGTGTTGTTCAGGCCTTGATTTTACTTGGTGCTTGAGATGTTTACTCAACTTTTGCCTTACTTGCTCTTTTCAGCAACAGAAAAGCAAAACTAATATTTTTCTATGAGTGGGTTATTACACTTGAATGGACAGGTTAGTTAATGGAAACACATTGTGTGACAAATTGTGTTTAGAGGCTGTATCCAACTCAACTTTACTTTAAGTCATGACAAGCTAACTTATCTCTTGAATGCAATCTAATCATTCAGGAACTGTAAAAGACGATGACAAAGTATGGAAAGGAAAAATAGAAATTCCAAATCTAAGTGAAGAAAATGATGCACATGAAGTAAATGTGAGTCAATGGAATGGTAATAATATTAATGATAATGATAATATTAGTGTGAGGGTTTTTAAGTGATGACACCTATAATAATAATATAATAATAATATTTTATTTATTTATTTATTTGTTTGCTTTTATTTTTATGGTTGTGTGATATCTTAACGATTTTACCAACCCAACACATGTAAATGTAAATGTATAGTTTATGAAACAGTCTTAGGATTTTGTTTATAGTGGACAGTTGTATGGTCTGTAGAGTTTCAGCTGTGTAGTTTTAATTTGTGTTTTAAAAAGCTTCATATTTGTGGTGGGTTGATTTGCCTTTACCTTTTAATTCCCTTGAGAAACCAAGTAATGTCTTGTTACAATATCCACACATTGATGAGAATGAAAAAAATGTGTACATGTATGTGAGCTGTTGTTTGTTTTTACCCTTCATTCCCAAGATCTCATTAATAACTCTACTTACTGTCTGCGCTATAATTGTTAAATGATGTAAGTTTCAGTGATTTGGTGCTGGATGAACTAGTAATCACTTAATAATTTTTTTATTCCCATCACTTTTCTGCTTAATATTGCATTGAAACCCCAGGGAGAAAGTCTGTCTTGGTCACTCCTGGAAGTTAAAGGGTTGATTCTAAATACTCAGGTCTTTTAAGTTTGCATGAAGTACATGTACACTGTAAATGGGACTCGAATCAGTAAGAAAAAAAAAAGATTGAAGGGTTGAATTTTACATATACACTTATACATACTCAATCTATTACCAACTGTATACTTCATGACAGAGCTCTTTTTTGCATATGTAGGTGGTAGTGACAGCTGACAAGGATTCAGAAGCAAGTTACAAATTAAAACAACTTATAAGATCTGTTGGTACAGGTCTGATCCAAGAGAAGTTGGGGCAGTATATCAAGGAACTCAGACAAGGTTCTTGCTTCTTACACATAATGTAAATTACAAATTGTCATTGATCTTAAGACAATAAGCCCAGCCTATATTATTACTCCCAGTTGTGTGTAGTGACAGGAGATGTTGGTGTTTAGCACATCCACTTCATGAGAATTGCACAAGGGTCAAGCTTGTATAATGCTGCAGCAAACTTGAGTGATGTTGTATAATCGATTGGTCCAATGCATTGATGGTACTAGTAGCAGTAGATGAATCCATAGAATGAAAAAAACAGGACTAAGCACTTATTGGATAAAGAAGGAAGTACACAGTAGAATTGTCTGCAAGCTTGTCTGTGTCTATGCTTGTTGGTATTTATTTGTCAAATTGTTTGTTTCATTCATTGATCTCTCTGTGTTTTAAGCTGTATGTCAAGGGTATATAGGCAAGCTACATTCTTGAATTCACATTTTGTAAATTTGTTTCTACATGATTTGTATGTCTGTATTTTTTTCATTTAGAATTCAGTCAAGGAATGATTCTACCGTCCAAAGACAGCCCAATTTTGCAGAGATCATCTCCAAACAGTCAAGACAATGAGACACTCAAAGCTGCTAACAACTTTTCAGCCGGTTCAGGGGATACAATTAAAAATGATAGTAAGTCAATACATTCACTCTATCCACTCTATCTGGGTGTAATGAAGGAGCTTCTTTATCTCTGTGGAGAATAATAGATTAAGTTAGATGAAGATTGGGGGGGGGGGGCTGTGTTAACCTAAGCGATACACATAGGTCCCTTTGTCTTATGAAACTAAATTAAAAATTTACACTAACCCCTGGTCAGGTTAGTCTTTTAACATATTTGATGTTTCTGTAAAACTAATATATCTTTTTGCCTTTGGAATGGAAATGGGTTGTTCTTGTCCTCACTTAATTGACCAAATTTATTTTCAGCAACAATGCACCATGCCAATTTTTTTAGGTCATCTGCTTATTAAGAACAAAATATTAAGAATTTGTAAACCTCTGATTTTACTTTCCCCATTCTAGTAGTTGAAAATCAGTAAATCATTGTGGTGACCATCTAAATATTATTTATCCTCTTTCCCCCCCCCCCTCCCCCTATTGGGTCTTTGGAAGTCATGCTAAGTTGTTTATCCTTTCTAAGAGCTAAGCAGATGTTTTCTTCCTACTGATTTAGCTGATACAAGTAAAGTTGGCTGCCCCATCTCTACCAAAAAGCTGACCATGAAGCAAGAATTTCTCACAACTGCAGAAGAGTTATATGCAGCGCTAACAGAACAGCAGGTGATGTACATGAACTAGTTACAACTCTTTACCCTCTGACAGTACTCAATTAGATGAATATTATATGTTCAAGTATCTGAAATTATGAACAATTCATAAAACTTGCAGTTAAATCTATTGTAGTGCAGTGGCCTCATAATACTTGTAAAGTGCACAGGACTCTGGGATGAAAGGTCTCGGTTTAAGTCCTGGCGTGGTCAATGTGTTGTGTTCTTGGGCAAGACACTTTTACCTTCACAGTGCCTCTTTCCATTCAGGAGTATGGATGGGTATCAGTGAATTGGCAGAGAAGCCTGCTGAAATGCTGAAGGGTAACCTTGTTAAAGTTTGGTATCCCACCCAAGGGGAAAGAAGGGGTTGGTTAGTAATACTCCTAGTTGCTTCCAGCAAAATAAGCTCTGGCTGGACCTCTGCATCCCCATGTACTTTCAGATCAGAAGATTTTATTTTACACGTAGCACCTGTAAAGTGAAACCTTCAAATTACGTCAATTTGCATGAGGTTTAGTTAGTTTTACCCTTCTTGGAATGGCTGTTTATCGTTGGTTTGCAACAAATTGTAAACTTTCATAGGTCCATTAGCAGATTAGATGCTTAGATAAATGACCCCACAAGCTTTATAGCTTTAATAATTACTGTTTTCAAATAAAGGACTCTATTTTATTTGGATGGGCCACTTGACTCAAAAACCGACTTTACCTTTACCTACCAATCAAATGTGAAGTACACAATGTTTAAGCTAACTGTTAGAATTCAGGGAAGAGTGATATTACACTCAAAAGTATGTTTTCTAGAGAAATGCGTTTTCTGTATTCCTGTCTCACAACTAAACAAAAATTTTTTTCAGTAAGAATTTATCAAATGAAAAGAAAAGTCAATGAACAGGTCATTAAAACAAAGTTTAGCTGTTGTTTCACAAAACCACATTCTAAGTTCTCTTCAATTAAGCCAGACCTTATATCTGAACGTTTATTTTTGTGAACAGTGTCAAGAATCCCTGAATCCCTCTGTTTATGTCAAACTGCAGTTTGGGTTAGACCTTGTGTAAATAATTGGTCCAACTGGTCCATCAAAGTAAACTTTGTTAGTTTTAATGTTTGTTTTTTCACACCTTACATTTGCCAGTAAGCCCAGACTTAATGTAAATCACCCGGCTTTTGAGCTCACGACCCAACCTGTCAAGCACTGGCCATGAAATAATAACCCAGTATCTGTTGTGTTGCATCCACAGAGACTTGAAGCTTTCACCCAGAGCTCAGTAAAGGTGGATGCTAGTCGTGGAGGAACATTTGTACTGTTTAATGGCAATGTGTCAGGAAAATTCCAGGAATTGGTTAGTTAAGATAGAGTCCTGTTACTGTGAAAATTGTATTAACTTAAAGAAAATTATCTTAAGAATTTCTCTGTACAATATTCTTACAAAATTAAGCAGACAAGTGACCAGAATAATGAAAAATGTTGGTAAGGGGATTATTAGTTGGCCCAAAACTAAATTCCCAGAACTAATATCTTAAGAACAGTATGGTAGACAGTAAGGAGAATTACTAATGAGATCTTGGGAGTGAAAGGGTTAAATTTTGTTTTAATTTCTCAGGTTTCAGAAGAAAAGATAGTAATGCTGTGGAGATTCAAGAGCTGGCCTGAAGGACACCACTCCACAGTGAAAATCACTTTGGATCAGAAAGATGACCGTACTGAGTTGACATTAGTACAGACAGGCATCCCTGAGGAAGATTTTGAGCGCACAAAAAGTGGATGGAAACAGTACTACTGGGAAGCAATGAAACGAACATTTTGTTGGGGGATGCGATACTTCTGACTAGAGTTTCTGTATGACTTGGCATTGTTTTACTTTGAGCATGTAGTGGTGACCTAAACTGTGTGTTTAGTATCTCATTGTTGGACTTAGATTGACTCAAGATTTTGTATGACCTATAGGTACATGTAGTTGGGATAATTTTTGTGGGTGGGGAAGGCAGGGAAATAGAACATAAACCTGTATTTGCAGAGCTACTTAATAGGGAGAAACAGACTAAATAAGAACCACTGGAAAGTCTGCAACTCCTTGCCCTTCTCACCCACTTTGTGTTTTCCACTTCACCAAGTAAGCAGAGTTCTACTTTATAATAACTTACCCAACCAGCTCTAACAATGAGGAGGAAAGAAAGAGTAAAGCAAGTAGAAGAAAGGAACCAGTGAGCAGTGTTTACCCTTTCACTCCCATGAGTGACCAAAGCAGAATTTCTCTTTACAATATCACACAAACTTAGGCAGACAAGTGATGAGAATAAAGAAAAATATTAATTTGGGGATTGTTAGTTGATCCTATTCCAAGCTCTCCAAACTAACATGACATGAATTATTGATTAGATTTTGGGAGTGAAAGGGTTAAATCCCAAAAAGGCAGCTATTAATCAATGTGCCTCTTTCCATGGAGAACTTGGGTAAATTAGGGTAACACGCATTCTCTTCATTAATTCAATTTCATCAGTTGCAAATTTGTGCTTAACAGAAAGTCCAGGATTGGGAAACAGATGAAAACATTAAGCAGGATCTTTTGTGTGGCTGTCATTATGTATGTTCTATGTTAGCCAATAAATTATAGTGTTGTTTTTTTGTTTTTTTTTTAAGTATCACCATTGCCTTTTCATGCAGAGATAAAGTAAGTCTATAGTAGGTTTCAAATAGCAATGAAATAATTGTTATGAGATCTGATTGAGCTGCAATTTCATTGTCAGCTATTGCTTAATAATAAACCTGTTTTTAGAGCACTTGCTGTATCACTCTGGTTTATTTTGCATCAGTGGGAAGTTATTAGAATACTCCTTCTCTCCATTCTAATTCTGTACACCCCAGCCTCTGTGCACCCCAGCCTCTGCATGCAATTTCTCCATACTGATCTACATGTATTTCCCATGGTCCTGATGGGGAGAATTGGTTTAGAAAGCAAAAGCTTCATCAGATGGCAATCATTATTTTTCTTTATTGTCAAGGCTTAAAGTTGGATTCAGTGGTGGAACTGTTAGTTAGGATAACTTTGATATTGGCACTCTGATTTGTTAAAAGAAAAAGCTTAAAACAAGAGATAACTACATGTATTAATATTACTCACCTGTTCTAGTGATGTTGTCAGAGAAATAACTCAATGGCAGAAGGTGAAAAGACCACAAAGAAATAAGTATAGGTAATAACATGATTTCAAGTGCAATCTAGTGTTAATAAGCACAACTAAATTATTTCAAAGACAAAATTGCACAATACTATAGGGTGAGTGCAATTTTGTTGTCTTCAAAAAATTTACAAGTGCTTATTGCACCAAATTTTAGAAGAAATCATATTGTTACTTGTTACTAATTTTCCTGAAAAAAATCTTCAGATAAAGTCAAGACAGAATTTTGTAATTTGCACTCCTGTTACAACTTTGCACTTGTGTTATGTGAAAATTGCACTTGTTTTACTTCACCCAGGACACTGCTCAGCTTTTCCATAATCCTTTTAACCCTTTAATCCCTAAGAGTGACAAGGTTCTAATTTCTTATATAAAAGTTCACACGGCAACCAGGTGGACAATCAGACATAGTTTGATGCTACTCTGGTTTGCAGATTTAATGAATGTAACCAAAGAAGTTACAATTCATAGACCCAACATTTCGACACTCCTGTCTAGTGCCTTCATCAGGGGTGATCTAAACGCTGCAACAAGAGGTCCTTTTATATGAATTGTAACTTCTTCAGTTACATTCATTAAATCTGCAAACCAGAGTAGCATCAGACTATGTCTGTTCTAATTTCTCTTTACAATCTATCCCTTGAATCAAATGTTTAGTTGCGAGAGTAAAGGAAATGATCAGTAACTAATGAAGCTCTTGATGGTTTTACAAATTCTCCTTGTTAGAACTTAGGAAATGTATAAAGAACAGTATAGAGAACATGCATACTGATGTTAGGGTGTAAAGAGTTAAACCAAATGACTTCAAATTGATGAGGCAGCATATTCGGTTAGGAATGAAATATAAAGTTCTTTAATTAATGATGAAAATTTGCAAACTTGGAAGACTTAACTTAAAATACTTTTTTTTTTTTAAAAATACAGGTCTTCATAACCATAAAGTATAGACAGTCTGTGGAATGTAAATACCAAACACTCATAATCAGCATTTATAAAAACTCTATACAAAGAATTTTTATTCTGGTTTGTTATGCCTATCAAACATTCCTGCATATATCTTTTTCTCTCTTTCTTTCATCTTCTTCAACTCCACATCTAGAGATGCCAGCATTTTCTTTATACTCGAATCTAATGAAAACATAACAAAGAAGACACTAATAAGAACCAAACAGAATTAAGAAAGATGTTCTTTCGTCTTGTCACAAGCGTGGGACAAAGAAAAAATTCTGAGTCCCCATGAGGAATCGAACCTCAAGGATTCGGATTTGTGCTTCAATGCTCTACCACTGAGCCACAGAGACTCTATGGTGAGTGAGGTCTATTATGAAGTTCATATGACACATGTCCTGCATACTGCTAGGATCAGCAATGTCGATAGCGTAATAATTAAGAAATTATTTCTTAGATAGAAATAGTAGAGATGGTAAGCTTTGTTCGATTCCTCATGGGGACTCAGAATTTTTTCTTTGTCCCACGCTCATGACAAGATGAAAAAACATTTTTTTTAAATTCTTTACCAAGCTCAAAACTTACCATCTCTACTATTTCTATCTAAAGAACCAAACACTTATCAATAACATAAAACCCACTATTTTAACACTTCAACTCCCAAGAACCAATTGCTAATTCTCCTCTTTAGCTGCCACACATTTCCTGTGAGTGACCAAGACATAATTTCTCCTCACGATATCAATACAATATCAAGCAGACAAGCGGTGAGAATAAAGAACAATATCAATTAGGGGATTAATAGTTGATCCAGTATCAAATTCTCTGAACTACCATCACAAGAATTATATGGCAGATAGTAAAGAGAATTACTAATAAGATCTTAGGAGTTAAAGGGTTAAGAGAATTTGGTGTAAGACAAAGATAACTTCTTTCTGATAAGTTTGAGTATTCTTATCACCCATTTGCTGGATAACGTTGGATATATAAGGAAGAAGTTACAGGTTTATCACTTTTGGTCATATGTAATTGTGAGTGAGGATGGGGAAGGGGGAGGGGGAGGGTTGTTGGTCATTAACTAATCTAAACCAATTTTTCCCAGCTTCCCTTTCACCATTAACTGTTGAACTCCCAAGATCTGATTGCTACTTCTCTCCCCTAGCCACTACACATTTTCTTGTAAATTAGTAACGATAATTTGGTGTTACATCAAGGTAACAACTTGTACCTGATAGCTTTGAGTATTCTCATTATCTGTTTGCTGGATAATGTATTGATATTATAGGGGAGAAATTACATGTTGATCACATTTGGGAGTTAAAGTTATTGCTTGTAACAGCCAAGTTTTTCCTTCTTCCTATTTGTCTTCTTTCTCTCGAGTCTACTACAGTCTTAATATTCATCAACATGTTAGCTTTCACCTACTGGCTTGTTAGTGATCAGACAGGATTAAGAACTATCATCAACAATAGCATTGACTTTGAGCATATTCAAGCTGCTTCAAAATTGGTCATGATTGGTGATGGCAAAATAATGACAATTTGTGTTCCAATGTGTATGATCATTGGATATGTTATAAACTATTGACTCTGACGTAATGGCACAACTTACCTTCAGGTTCCAATTCCTCTGCAGCTTTTAAGTCTCTTTCTGCTTTCTCTAGGTCATTTAGATGGAAGTAAGCTTGGCCTCTTCTAAACAAGGCTTTGGCATTTGATGGTTGAATTTTTAGGGCCTACAAGATGTTCAAAAGGAAACCTCTTTAAAGTTACTATCTTTTTTTTTTTTTTTTCTTGCACACTTCCATGCATCATCCACCAAAAAGGGAAAAAAAACCACCATACAAGCCTCATTGTTCAAAGGTTGAGTAAAGCTATTTACAGGATTAATCTCTATCTGATGGATAGTACATGACATTTTGTTGATAGTTATCCTCTAGATAGCCTTATCCATCCTTTGAAAGACTGGGCCCAAGAGGATAGAGTTTCTGCTTTCCTTAACACTAATCAAAGTAAATAACAATTCATTTTCAGAGTAGACTTAGACAAGCAACTAGACCTGACAGTCTGTACAACAACTTTGATGTGCACACAGACCAGAACTGGATGAGATAACATGTAACAGAAGATAAACCATTTCCCAGTAAGGAAGAAGGGGAAGGAGGGAGGGGGGTTGGCAAAGAGGAGAGTGAAAGGGAAGGAGCAAGTACAGTCCTCAGTTACACATTCAGAGCTTTCAGTAAGACTCACTTACTTACTCACAGCAGTCTTAATCCTGTACGCAAGCTCTCGTGTTTGAGTATTGCCTTATGCCAGTCTGTAGAGTATGGCAGAGCTTTACAAGATTTTGTGCATGCTATGGAAATTTTGCTGTAGTATTTTATGGTAGGAAGGAAAAAATTGTGAGTGAATCTGCCAGACTCTGCAGAAAGGGCTTTACAGCCTTTTTCTGAGCACTGCCACCTATCACATCATCAGAAGCCCCTTGTGGCCAAAGGCTATTGAAATCCCTCCACATGCTAGTTTGAAAGACTATAACAGACTTTACCCTAATTAAAATGGAGTACCTGCCGCACAGGTTTTGTAAGATATCATCAGTTTTTTATTTAATTAACGAAGTGCAAGGTGACCTGCACCCCGATAATCAATTATCTACGCCCTTGAATTTTCGTTATAATACGTCATGGAATAGAATTTACCCTCCTACCTCATTGCAGTAATGTATTGTCCGATCCCAACGATTGTCTTTGAGTAAACACGCTAGAAATTTTTGAGACATTAAATTGAGAAAAAAAAAAGCATGAATCGTAAAACTGAATTAAGAGTAAAGGTAGGCCTCAGCGTGTTAAGGGAGAACATTCCAAGCAAAAGAAAATTTTCCTCAAACTACCGGCTAAATTGTTGTAGCAACTAAACTGAACTTGGTAAATTTTTTCTTTGTCTTCCTCAGAAATGTCTCTCCCGGCCGAGTCCAGTCCAAATACAAACGGCCGATCGATAAGCCCTTTCACGTGCAGTAATGCCTTATGATAACTTTTCATTGCATCCCTGTAGTCTTTTTTCTTGAAATATTCGTTCCCCTCCACTTTAAGAGTGACTCCTCGCTCAATTTTTTCCTTTGTACTCAATCTTGAAGTTCCAGCCGTTAGTTCTTCTTCCACAGCCGCCATGTTTTCTGAGTGACCTGGCAATGCCGTGTTCCGCTGCTTCGCTGCACGTCCGCTGATATGCTAATTTAGGGGCTGAATCGATAGGGGCGCTCGACAGACTACACCGATCGAAAAGGCGGGACTGCCCATAGTGAGTCTACGTCAAGTGGTGCTTCTGCTACACATGGTGCACCACATGTCACACAGTTTCCAGTTCGTGATACTATTTTGGGCCAAACCATCCATTTCTGCAACCGACCGCTCACAGACGGAAAGTTGTGCTTTTCTTTTCAAACTATTGCACTTTCATGTAACATAACTAGGCTTTGAGTCAGCGTCGAAGTCAAGAAATTTTGGTAGATTCAGTCGAAAAACTCAGCTCGAAGGATTAGTTACTTAGAGTTGGAAAGCAAAGCTCATTCTTACGCTCTAGTGGTTCTTTTGAAAACAAAACTAGATTAAAAGACCATTATGGCCAAGATCTTAATCGGTCAACAGACCACTGAAACGGCTTTAAAAAGGACAGTCTTTAGGACAGCACATACTAGTGTTTGTTCCCGACCCCAAAATAACTCCTGAAATTGGCTATTTCATTGTATTGTTCGCTCAAAGCTATTAGAAATTATACCGCTTGAGTCAGTTTGGTACAAAGCGTTTGAAATTTTGTCCTTCCTTCTGCGCAAAGCAGGTCGCAACAAAAAAAGCTTGATTACATTTTGATTAATTGTTCGCTGGGATTACCAACGTCATTCATGAAAGGGTAATTTAGTACCATCAACTGAGTTGATAACGTAAATTGGCCATCATAAAGAGTTTAAAAGCTGATGTTTCGAGTTAACACTCTTATGAAGGGCTAACGATTTTGTGGTCATTTTACTAAATCAACTCAGTTTAAAATACTAAGTTACCTTGTTATACACTCCCACCGACGCAGCACCACGGATTCTTTAGAAACTTACCTCCTTTATTCATTCATGAAAGGGTCTCTTTCCGAATAAAAAAACCAGTCAGCCGTGGCGGCTCGGTCTGGAAGATCTCGCCAAACCGGTTTTTCAAACAGTAATTAAGGACGCATTCAAACCAGTCGCTAGACACTTTAATTCCCCTAATCATTCTAAAAAGCATGTGCCAGTTTGAGGCCTTTTCCTACATCTAGGAAGTTAGGAGTGTCGCAAAACTCTATGACAAAAATTTATCTTTCAAATCGGCACTCTAAATCCGCGCGGTTCAACTAGCGCTTTTCATTCAACTGATTTATTCTTGTTCGCGTCACCACAATAAATACGCAGAATTATTTCAACTTGTCTCCTCGTGTTACAGTTTTAATTTTTCACGGTTTTGGCAGTTTGAGATTTGAGAAAAAAACTGCATTCTAAAGAGAGGGCAACTTGCTTCATTTTCAAGAGTATTCACACATTGCGGTGTTGCCTCGTTTTAATGCTACGTGACCGGTTTGAGGGACGCCATTGTCCAGAAGGTTTGGTCTGACATTCCAGTCAAATTGATATCGGTTTTTGTGTCAATATATTATTATTCCTTTGTTCTGTGTCTTATTGTGATCGCACAATATGTTAGACTCGTCTGAAAACTACACTTTCATTCCTGCCATCACCACTGCATAACGCGGTACTCTCTTGTTCAGTCAGTGCATTTTGTACAAGAGAATAATTTTCCTGGAATCGTCCCTAGTCGAATCCACAAAGGACACAAAGAGCCCAAAAGTACTGCGGCTATTTGGTAGGTGAAATTTATTGATAAAAATTGACTTGTTGAGTATTTTAGCTTTCGCGATTAATAATAATCGCTTTTTGTAAAGTTACGTAATGCCAGCAAGCATAGCAACTTAAAAAAGTCTTGTGCTGGTCGAAGAATTGGCAAAACATAGAACAAGCTTTGAGGAAATTCATCGAAGGATGTTACCTGAGCGTAAAATTAAATTCTGCCCACACAAAAAAATTATGAACTAGTGGAGTACTGAAAATGTTAGACAACACCATGCTGTGCAGATCACGAGGAAAGCAATTTACTAAATTTTTATTGATTCATTATCGTGATGACCGAGCAGAATTGATATTACTCCATGTAAAGGCTTTTCATTTGCGACTGCCCCTCGAAGATGGTCCAGTAGAGTTGGTCGTTTTTCATCTCTCTTACGTAACCGTTTGTGTATGGTTGATTATCCGTGAATGGAAAACACATCTATAGATATTTTTAAAAATAATTCTTTGTTCGTTCAGGCTAAGTGCTAGACGGAGTTAAACTAAATTATAATTATTTTTCCAAGCAAAAGTTGAAAGGTAGCGTCCTAAACAAGATTAGGGTGTGACCTGTGACCCGGGTGCGTCTGAATGAATGATATATTCGAAAACGCGACTTCATCAAATTTAAATCTCGTTAAGACACAAGTTTGTGTTCTGAGGCAGTTAACAAAATTGCGGATTGCGGTTAAGATTGCAAAAACAACCAAGACGAAACTGACGGATTTTTGAAAGCTTTAGTCAGGATGGTCACATTTCAGCTAACCTATGAAACAGACGGTTTTTCGAAATCGCGGACTAAGCTCTCATGGCAAGAAGGAAAAGTACAATATGTACAAGTCTATTGTCTTTGGACACGTCGCCTATCATTGTTACTAGAGAGTTGATGCAATACCACAATCCTCACAGGAAAAGCCGCATTACTTTCCAAATGATGCTTCATTTCCTGGCTTAGGTATTTCAAAAGTCACTTTGAAATATTCATTGTAAAACAGCTCCGATCAAAATAAAAGAAGTGTATCGCAAACAATAAGCCGCGAATCTGCGAATCGTTAAGAATTTGTCAAGTGCTCAACGTACTGTGAAATATAGGGCACTGATAAGTCGTTTGACCAAGTGTTACTCCATATTGTCGAAAGTGAAAAGAGAGACAGTTAAAACATGGGCTTAAAACGGAGACTAAACTTTTCCGTCAAGTTTCTTGGATTCGGCACTGAAATTTCCAGGAGCTATCTCCAGCGACGCGGGAGCTATCTGATCATTATTACGCAATGTTAAAAAAACAATATATATTATCAGCCACAACAGAGAGTTTTAAAACAAAGGTTTACGGTTCGACAAACAGCAAGACCTGGGCTTCGACTTAATTCGCTGTATGCGAAAAAAGTGTGGCAATATTGACATTTGCAGAGGACAGAATAATTTTTTATTCACTCGAATTATGTTTCTAAGTTTGGCTTACAAATGCTTTGACGTTTTTTAACAATTGCTTTGAATTTTTTTTATCAGCTTCCCCTACACATCCCTTGTCAGGTGTTTATTTGTATAATATCATCATCATATATGAATTTCCGCAATTACATGGAGTTCAAAAACTTGGGAAATACTCCCCGAATGCAACACAAAGTGTACAACAGTGTGTAAACATACAAAAGAGGCCTAAGAAATTCTTTGACAGAGGGCGCTTTGTTAAGCCTTTAGAAAAGCATTTGTCGGCAATTTTTCCATAATGGAGACAACCTCGTCCTGAAACAATAAGACATACCAAAATCAATAAATGTTACTGTGATTGCAGAGGGTTTGAAAATGCATTTTGAGGTAACAAGGAAATTCGATGCGTTGCATTATTTTCAAATTAGGGCGTTGCGACTCCACCATGCAGGTATCAGCCCTTCATCAAACAAAAGCCGCGACAAAGCTGACGTAAACAAAAGAATTAGCGATGCCGATGAACATCAATTCGAATGTCATTAAAATATTCAAATATCGAGGTCCAACGGCTCAGGAATAATACAGTTCAGCTGAAATTTGTTACCCAAAGGTACCGACTCTCATATCTAGCCATTTGGTAGTAAAATTAAATATAAACAAAGCTGGCGATTTAATGAATGTTCAAATACGTGTGAAAAATTGTGGTTCGTGGCTGGTGTGAAGCGGTGTTTTAGAAGTTCAAAGTTCTTGCTGAGCACGGTGCTCAAAGTCCTGTTCACCACTTCAGCAAAACCTGATCGTTCAAAAGTGACCTCGCTTTCAGTAGTTTTGCCAGAGGAGAGTTTACACTGACCATGCAGCTTAGTCACTGACGGACGTATAAAAATTCCTTCTAATCATTTAGTTAGTTTTAGTCAGCAAAACGAAGCGCGATGGTAAACGACGCGGTAGCGGAGGAGTGAAAAAAAGCAGGGAGGTTTGTGTTGCGTAATAAATACTGCGTCGACCTTCCACAGCCTTCGCTCTAACTTGAGGCTAACGCTCAAAACGCCAAATTTGAAACTCTGCGGTCGCCAATTTAAATTATCAACTCAGTTGATAAAAGCAAATAATCTTGTTATACTCCCCCACCGACGTAGCACCACAGTTTACTTAGAAACTTACCCCTTTACTCCTCTATTTTAGTTACACGGTAGGAGACGAGATTTCGCGGTTCCGTTTGGGTTGTGGCCCGACCCAAACCTCCCTCGGCCGCTACTTTCGCGCCGTTTATTTTATAGACTTAACGCAAAATCACTCTCAGAACTGTCTCCTATGGATGAGGGGCCTCACAAAAATTCTGTTCCATTAGACCTCTTTTATATGTACTTTATATCCCTCCGAACCGAAAGAAAGAAAGAAAGAAAAAACATAGCAATGGTGGACAAGATCTGACATTTTATTGTAGTCATAATCCCTTGAGATCTACTTCTTGTGAAAGAAGAAACAGTCTACTCTCTTAAAAGTTCATTATTGCTTTTACTTGGACTCAACAGTCTATGTGCAATCTAGTTTTTCAATTGCTTCTATAGGCTGGAGGATATTGGCCGTTCTTTCACAGTCTATGGACATAATATTTAAGTGCATAGAAGTGTTATGGACGTAACAGTGCATTTAAGATCGAGGGCTAATATCGAATCATATAGATCGATCAAGCTCGTTCAACAGAGAACTCATTGTTTTAGGGTAAAAAACTTAAAATCCATTGTGAACAGTTCTGCTCTTTGGCACTTAAATTCACGATACTTGCCTTGTGATACTCTGACTTGCATTCAAGACCTGCGATTGCCTCACAGTTGCGGTTTCATTCCTCCAAAAACTTGACTTCGTGAGGCAAAATTAGACCAGAAGCTGCGAACAAAGCCGACTTTAAAACAGTAAACAAGCCCATATCTCTCTCATAAGAGTAGAAAACCAAAATGCTGAGTAGATTCATCTATCAAAAAGCAAACTAATTTATAGATATGATAATTACCTTGTAACAAAAAATTCCCGCGGAGGTGCAGTTTTGCGGATTAGGTTTTTTGTGTGCATTTTTCCTTCGCATCAACTTCCCTCGGATAAGGGACAATCCGTAACAATCGCAAGGATTGAAGCCCGAAAAACGTAATTACTACATGGTGTGATCATGTGTAATGCGTAACATGTACAATCCCCTTCCACATCTTCAGCCTTTTTTCATTGCGTCTTTATTTAAATATTTGTTGATTTTCTCTGTTGGATAGTCTCTAACCTGGTTCTCATGTCTTCTTTGCAGATTTTCCTGCGTAACAAAGTGACAACAGGAAAGTGAGTACATTTGAAATCATGTCTGTCATCTCGCCCAATGTTAACCAACTGGAGGTCTGTTCCGGAATTGCTGCCGAAAACGAGAAGGTATATTAAATAAAGAGGGTTCAGGCTGTCTAGTCAGTTGTCTTCCTTTGTTGTGGGAGATTCATGACCTATGGGTTGGGAGGCCCTTTCCATTGATAAGCTAGTGGGGATGTGTCGCTGGATGGGGTCGCATTCTCACGATTAGATTATGATGGGGTTGTATTTTCAACAGAGTTACTAAAATGGGGCGGCACATTTTCAGGACTTTGGAAGTAAGAAAATTCTGGTCAGGGATTTAAAGATTAGAAGATTCACGGTTAAAAATTTGCTCCCGTGTCACTACAAACGACAAGATTGGGTTCTATAATTGGCCGCAGAATAGACTATAATGAGGTAGAGGTTCTTAGAGGCCAGCGGCACATCGGCACACACCCTGAAAAAAATCGACCCAAGTCCTCTCCCCCCCCCCCCCTGCAAAGTTTAAGAGGCAAGTAGTCTGGCCTCCTCTTTAAGAAGAATTTCCCTCTACACGTTCTCGAGTTTCATTTATACAATAACAGAATTATCTAATACTTGCGAGACTATGATAGTTCTTGGCTTTTATGGAATGACATATTCCTATTTTAATTTTCAATAATCCAATCCGTTTTACGAGTTTTTCTTTCTTCTCTTTCCTTGTAGAATGCCATAGACTCGTCCATCAAGTCTATCGAGAGCCTCT
This sequence comes from Pocillopora verrucosa, assembly GCF_036669915.1. Lineage (NCBI taxonomy): Eukaryota > Metazoa > Cnidaria > Anthozoa > Scleractinia > Pocilloporidae > Pocillopora > Pocillopora verrucosa. The sequence continues at coordinate 16,107,763 of NC_089318.1, read as the reverse complement.
CCGAAGAGATTTTTGATTCCTCTTCATCAAATGTGAAAGATTTGGTCCTGAAAGTCTTTGCTCACCAGGCTGTCAGCGATTTCCTTATTTACACATCTCGTCTTGATGTGTTCGCCAAAGATTTCTCGTTATCATTTGATGATGACATCGATTTCCTATTGATAATCAGAAAATTGAAGTATTTCTACAATCAACCCACCGGTGCTGTTTTAGAGCAACTTGCTACTCTTGTGCAAAGGTAAGTTATATTACACCTACAGTCACGAAATATCAAAACGCGACGTACTCCAAGTTTCATTACATGAAGCGACGAGCTTGCGATGATACTGACTGACAGGCTCCCCCTACCCCCCCTCCCAGAAATTTAGTTTAATTTCCCCGGATGGTGTGCTGGCAATCATTAATACTCCTGAGTGGAGAGGGGTATTTTGGAAAAAAACTGTTATTACCCCGGCCAGAGCCTAGAGCCGATCTCTCAACTAGGAAACCAGAGGGTACACCACTGGACAGAGGTATACTTCAGAAACCTCATATTTTTACCCCTGCCCCCTCCCGTTAGAACTATTCATAAAGTTATGGCACCAACCGCATTTTGGGGTCCAAATGATAACCTGGCCTGTTGTAAATTGTCTTATATGAGCTAGAAATTCGACCACAGACACCACCATTTTGAATTTACTTAGCAACCTGGCCGCTTCTATGTGACTCAGGAAAATCTTACTAATTTGGCGATGGTTTCAACCAATAGAATAGCATCTAATTTCTCCTTACAATATCACCCCCAAAATCACACGTAGGGGTCACAAGAAAAAAGGAAATTGTCACGAATAATAGAAGCTCCAGATTGTTAAACCAATTCTCCTTGTCAGCACCTTGGAGAATATGCATACTGATGTTAGGGTGTAAGGGGTTAATGCAAAAAAGCAGATAATCAGAGCAACGGCTTTTCAGTGGTCAACTGCCGGTTTAAGTCACTATTTGGAATCTCAAACCGTGACAAGAAGCAAACTTTTATAAGTATTTTTAAATGCTCGGGATAACATTTCCAAATCTACTGCTTCTCCGGCACTGGCTTGAATCATCTTGCTTTTATTCCATTCTGTAGAAATTCTTGTGATGCTGCCAAAGTTTCCAGGTGGAACGAGGTCGTTAAGATGTTGACGGCGGATAAGACTTTAAGCACTATGGCTGTTCGCCGTTTCCTTCAAGAAACAGGTTGTCCTAAATGTTACATAGAGAATGCTGAGTATCTTGAGAAATTTGACCCGCACGGAATTTACCCCACCACCATATATGGAAGATGTAGTGGCGAAGTTCTTGCTAAACCAGACGCATCAGTTGTTGCCATCACCAGTAGATATACTTTAACGACTACTGCCAAGATAGTTTATGACGTTCTGAACCCAACCAATCCAGAGCTAAGGGCTGTATATCAACCCATCGGAAGGTTTGTCTCTCACTTTCTAATCAGGAGCTTAATTTATGCGCACAATCTATTGTGGAAGGGAAGTTTAAATTGGAAACAAATACTTTCTTTGGCGTTTAATAGTTCTTCGAAATTAATTTATAGGAGGGTTTCCTGGGGGAACGTTCTTCATTTTCTGTAAATTTTTGTCAAGCGGTTGTTTGGTCAGACGTTTGGTATAGGTCGGTCAGTCAGTCAGTCAGTCAGGCCTAGTTTGACAATAAAATTAATTAATTCATTTATACAGTCGTGACTCATTTTCCTTTTGTATCATTTACCTCATTCCCAGGTGGCTACATTTACTACGTTTTCAAACAGTTTGACCTCGCGTACTTACGCACCCGATGAGTCAAACCCAACGAAAAGCCACGGTAATATCACTGGTAGTCTTTAAAAACTATGAGTGTCAGCCGTTTCTTTCAAGAAATAGGTTGCCTTACATGTTACATGAAGAATGCTGATCTACCCTTCATTCATATGTGAAAAATGCGGTGGCAAAGTTACGGCCACTTACAGTCTTCGCGCTAATCTCTTTTATTCTTTTGGAACTTTACACTATCCTTAGACTAATCTCTTGTCCTTGTTTTTCCCCGATAACCAGGTGCGTGACAATCATTGATAAAAACGTGGAAAATATCTATGGTACAGCTATACAGGCCTACTTTGACGAGCACTCTATCGAGTTGATCAAGCTGGTCACCTCCGCGGAGGAAATTGACAAAGACATCACCAACTTACAGGATGTCTTGGTGCAGCTGAAGACATTAGGGGTTAGACGAAACGAGCCTCTGTTGGTAGTCGGCAATGGTGTATTACACGACGTTATTGCGTGTGCAGCCTCCCTCTACCATCGTAACACACCCTACGTGATGCTGTCTACAAGTGTCGTGGCCGCCATCGACGCTGGACTATCACCTCGCACAGGTTGTGATGGATTCGGCTTCAAAAACCTCTTTGGCTCCTATCATCCTCCTGTTCTGGCACTGACTGACAGAAGCTTTTTCCGCACATTAAAGCTCGGTTGTATGCGTCATGGCATTGCTGAGATAGTTAAGATGGCGGTTGTTAAGGATGAAGAACTCTTTTGCCTACTTGAGCAGAACGCCGCAGTTATTTTGTCGACCAAACTTGGCACAGTGATGGAGGATTTTGAGGGAGATCACGCGGCTTTTCAAGATATTTGTGATCTCATTGTTGGCAAAGCTCTTGAAGAGTTAGTGTGGCTACACCTTTTTTTGTTTGTCTGTGTCTATGATCGACATGAGTCCTATTTAAGGAGTAAAAGGAGAAAATTCACTGCAGTCTCTTACATGATTCATCTTTTTTTTCTAGCGCAATCAGCAGAATCGTCGACGCCCTTGGAATGTGTGCATTCATTCAACAAAATTAAACTGCGAATCCCTATGTAAATTATAACTGAAAAAGAAAAAACGATTTGAACCATTTTTAATAATTGTTTTGCTCACTATTCACAATTAACAGGCTTTTATCAAGGAACAAGAGCATGCTTTACTTTCTGCATTTTTTGATTTGTTTAGCTGTCTATTTACTTATTTTATCTTTTTTGATTTCTAGCTACATGAGATCGGAGTACGGTAATATGTTTGAGACGCATCAGTGCCGACCGCACGCCTATGGTCACACATGGAGTGCCGGTTATGAGCTCCCTGCTGGGATGCTTCACGGTCATGCTGTGGCAACTGGGATGGGCTTTGGCGCATATCTCTCCCTCTGTAACGGCTGGATCACACAGCACGAGTTCCATCGGATTTTAAAGCTCCTCAGCGACCTTGAGCTGTCTTTGTGGCATCCTATCATGGAGGATACGCAGCTAGTCTACAAAGGCCAAAATACCATGATCCAAAAGCGGGCTGGTAACCTTGCTGCTCCGGTACCTAAAGGGCTTGGCAAGTGCGGCTACATCAACGACATGCCTTACGATCTCCTTGGCAAGCGCCTGGGTGAATATCGAAACATTACCCTGGGGTACCCCCGACAAGGGATGGGAATTGAGGTCCACTGCATGGATATTGGAATCGCGTGTCCAAAAGTGGGGAACCTGAGCAGCAAGAACAACAACAACAGCGAGGCTCACAATGGTGTAGTGATGTCGAGCAACTTTCATTGTAACGGGGAAATAAAGGAGCACAAGAAATCCTCAAAATTGACAAAGCCCGCACCTTTGGAGCAACGCGGATGAATTTAAACCCTTTTACGGTAAGGGGTAATTACTATATTGTAAGCAGCGTCCAAGGGCAATATGAAGCAAATCCTGCGTTTTGATTAGGTAACTGAGTGGGCAAGCTGAGCGAGCAAGATGGGTCCATCTTGCCCGCTTTGATCTCGCAAAAGAAAAAAATTGCTTGGAGCAGACTTACAAAGTTCGTAATTTTTCAACAATGCCGGCTATGGAGGCGCAAAAAAACGGGCAGAGAACAGTGAAAACAAAGAAAACGTAACCGAATCCGGCTCGTGGGTTTATTGTGCTACTAACACAGTTGGCTTTGTTCCCTGTTCTTTGTTGTTTCCAAGTCATCGTTGATTCTCATCAAAGCAAGATGTTTTGGCTGCATAAAAAAATTCCCTATTGACTTAGCTAGTTTGGTCAAGATGCCTGAATATCAGCCTCGTCCTCACAAAAAGAACTCGGCTAGTATCCAGCCATCTTGGGTCACGCTTGATTTCGTGAGAAGCAGTGGGCTTCTGGGTATATGTATATATATATATATATACACGTAGCTGACAAGCATTCCAAGGATGCCAAGCATTTAGTTGCGTTGGGTGGGTCAAATAACTTAGTTTTACATGTAATCGATCACTTTTAGTGAGCATCAAATTAATCATGCTGATTGCAGTTTTAAATCTGTTTTCTTCTGTAGATTCTGACGAGGCCAAATAGACTGGACCAGGATCCAAACTTTTTTTGCATCATTCTTATGTAATCACTTGTGTGTGCACTTTATTCTCTTTACGTCACGCGGGTTGTCGTGACTGCCTATAGCCAATAAAAAACATAATTTATCATATCTCCTTGACTGCGTGTTATCACTCGGGCTTTCGAAGGGAAATGCGCGAGGTTAAATTTCGGTTTTTCGATTTTCAGTAGCAAATCGCACTAATACCCGTAAAGTGCATGCGTGTAGCTAACCAAAGCGCATACGTGGGATTGAAAGAATATGGCGTTGTTGGAAGTACGAATATGGTGTGTAATACGCTTAAACCACTCAAAATGCACACTCCGTTCAAAGAAAACCCACGCTTAAAGATGTCAAGCGTTTTCAGTAAACCTGACTGGATGGAGTCATAAGAATCATTGAAAACAGCTGTCGAGTCCGGCCGCTTGCTTAGATGACCAAGGCGGCTTTTTTCATTCCTTTTGCTCCACCCTTGTAGACCCGTATTAGCTTGGTTAGAGAAGGGTGGACGCATGGCCCATGACAATCGGAAGCATTTTTCTCTATGAAAGCAAGTTGGAAAGGAAATCTCATGGGTGCAAATAAGCTCCACCTGGTTAACCACCCAAATATCCAATGGGTACAAGATTCCCTTACACAGTGCGCGCTCGTAGAGCCAGGTAGGAAGAGCTCCTTATATTGATCAGATTTTTCAATAAATGACTATAAAAAATCTTCCGCGACAACATATTCAGGGGGTCAAATCGGGGCTCTTGTAGGCTATAACACACCCGCTTTAAAGCAGTAATTCGAAAGCTTTTGGTCTTCTTCATATCAAGCCAAGTCGTTAACCCTTTAACTTCCACAAGTGACCAAGACAGAATTTCTCCTTACAATATCAGTACAATATCAACCAGATAAGTGTTAAGAATAAAGAAAAAGACCAATTTGGGGACAATTAGTCGCTCCAATACTAAATTCTCTGAACTAACATAAGAATTGTATGGTTGACAGTAAGGAGAATTAAAAATTTGATCTGGGAGTTAAAGGGTTGAGTTAAGAGGAGTTTGTTAGTTAAGCGAGCAAAATCGGTGCAGCGGTTGAAGACGCTTCGCCGATACTTGCATCTTTATTTTCTACAACGCTTCGTTGGGTTTTATTAAGTTTTTTTCTGGCATTTTCATATCAAGGTAAATACAATCATGAAGTTAAAAGAGGCTCGTTTACTTAGCAAGCGAATTCATTGCAGGTGGTTAAATTGTTTACCGTCAATTCCACTTTCTTGTTCCGCACCGCTCTATTGCGTGTCACCGGATCAGTTTTGTTATTGGGTCTTGTCAGGTTTTTTCATAGTCCCTCTGGTTTTTTTTCTCCCTCCATTTACAAATAAATTAAATTTTTTTGTTCCAATTTGGAGGTGTGCCGTAAATGTAAATTTTCCCAAGGCGTATTTTAATCTTAAAATTGTTTATTCAGTAATCAGGCCAGCTGACAATTTACGAAAAGAAAAAATTTAATTTTGATGCATATCGAGTTTTTTTTTCATATGTTACCGGAAAAATTCCCGACGATAGTGTTTTTCTGTCATCTTACTGTCCCAAGAAATCATCGCCGTGAGAATCGTGAGAAGTCTACCTTAGATGTTGGCGCTTATTCATCAAAAGCCAGAAGGCAAAATGAAATTTGATTTTGAATACTCTGAGAATATTCTGATAACTTATATACACAACTCGGGTTTACCCACCGCACCAATTACAACCGTGGTCCAGCGCGGGTGATTTTGTTGCTGCTTTCTTTTTCCGGCTTCTATGTTCCTTAATGTTTCGCATGGATTTTTTGCTAAGTCTCCTCTCATCCCTAATGATTATTTACGCAAGTTATGCGATATCGCTAATATTGTTTCGTAGAATTCCAATTTTAGTAAGGGCCCGCTTTCCGCACTAACGGACTAGACTAAAATTGTCCCGACAAAACCAGGACAAATTTTGTCATGAAACATTTTCGTTTCGTCTGTTGCTTCCGCATGAAAAATTTCAAGGCCGTCAAATTCCGTCAACGTCTTATCTGTTCATAATACCGGCCAGCCTAGATTGCCGAGGAATTCCAGCTCCAATTTAAAGGATTTACTCTAAGTCGTTTTAAAATTTTAGAATTCCTGAGATTTGCATCAAAGGATAATTTTTGCCTTTCTAGTAAACTGGTTTCAGTTCAATCACACGCTTGTCGTAGCTTTCATGACAAATGATTGACAAAGTTATCACGGTTTTGTTTAGTTCGTCGATTTTGACAAGTTTTTACCCGGTACAAACTTTGTCGGCGGTGCATTTGAAGATTTGTACTATTCGGCCAAAATTTGTCAAGTCGCGACAACCCATCCGCACTTGTGAAATGTTAGTGACGACAGAAAGTTTTTCTTGAAAAACAACTTTTTCGCTAGTGCGGAAAGGCCCTCATTGAAAGGAGCCAAAATCGAACATTATCATAGGCAGTTTGTGCATGAGGTTCTAAGACAGGTGTTTAAATTATCTTTAATAGTTTTTGTTAATGACGCTTTTACAAGTGACGTTTCACGCAATTTGAATAAGAAAATCGTTTTCCTAAGCTTTGAGAGTTTACAACTGTATGCTCTGTTGGTCCTTTTCAAATCATCACCCTCTTTTTTCTTTTTCCTGACCTAATTGTTAAGTATCCTGGAGACCAAAGTTTCTTTTCCGATTTCAAACAATTTAAATATAAGTTGTAACTTTAAACGGTTGAAACTACCGTAATGGCTCGGTTTGCATTTGAATTTAATGGTTCTACGACCACTTGCGAGCGACAAAAGGTGCAGCGAATAATTTTTAGATATTCCTTCCGAAAGTTCTTATTCATCACTCCATAAATGATAGGGTTTAGAGCACTGCTTATTGTGGCTAAAAAACTGTAAGCTAGGTAAGCTTCTCGAGGTAGTGACCAGCTCCCACGAATCGTATCCAGAATGTCTATCAGCAAAACTGGAGTCCAACACAGGTTAAAAAAGACAACAATTACAAACAGCGAGCGGGTTATTTTGATTTCTTCTACGTTGACCGTGTTAGATGACTCTTGTGTGGTTTGGAAGTTGTTGTTATGACTACGCACAGTTTGGAATATTCTTAGATAGCAGAAGATTACCACACAAGTTGGTAATCCTACGTACACAGTTACTAAAAATGCTGTAAAAGAACCGCTATCGATCTGAAGATAGCAGAAGAACTTAGCAGGATGAAACACCATCCTATTGCCGTTTAGGAGATACGGCAATGGAGCCCACATACAATAGAACCATGAGGCAAGAATCATGATTTGGGTTTTCTTCTCGGTGAAGTAACGGCGATATTTTGCTGGGCTAACGATACGGAAATATCGATTTAATGCTGTCAATGCTAGCGTCTGTGTTGAAGTCATAGCCAAAGTTATAGCGACGTATCCCTGGTACTGGCATGTTGTGTCGTTGAAAGGCCACCGAGATTTGACCAATGCAGTGAAAGAAATAGGACCCGCTGAAATTGCCCCTAACAAGAAGTCGGAAACGGCAAGAGAAGCAACGAACATGTTTGGGATTGTCCTCATTCTGTTGTTGAACGCAATCACAAAAATAGTGGCAAAGTTTCCAACAAACAACATCAATAAAATTAAGGCGTAGAGCCCCGACTCAAGCACAAAAGTGAGTTGGCTTCTTGAATTCAATTCATCCAACATTTCTTGTAACTGTTGCTCTGCCAAATCCATTCTTTCAAAAAATTGTACAGCACGCCGAGTCTTAATATTTACTTCTGTCCACCTCTTAGCTCCCGTTGTTCATGTAATTTATTAAATTTAGCCAATTAGTAATTCTGCATCGATTCTTGGCAAGTTATTACATACATGTTGCGTCGCAACATCCAATCAGATTACTCCAACCTTATTAAAGATGTCATTATCTGATTGCTAAAATGCGATTGCTAGTCTTTTGAGTAAACTATCGGGCAGGTACCATTTTATGGTAAATACTATACAACATTCAGTCTTTATTTCTTAATATTTAATTTGATTTTTTAAGAGCTCGCTGAACCCTGATCGTCTCACAAACTGTATGCGATCTGAACCTCTTTTCTGAGCTCTTTGAAACCCCGATCCATTCGATGTTTCTTCGCATGATGCCGCCACACGTTGAGGTTGTTAACACAACGTTCGATTTGCAAATAAATGGCGAAGGTATTTGAAGAGGAGGGAAGTTTCCGGAATGCCCAAAACACTGTTTGAGCTGTTAAAAAACGTTTACCACAACTTGGATACCGACTCGCGGAATCTGGTCGCGAACGCGCGGGGCATGCAGCAGTGCAAGGAGCACGGAGATTACGGTCAGATCAGTTAGCCTCAAACGGCAAAAACAGGAAACAGGTGAAAGATGAGACGTGGATTTGGGTGTCGCTTCAACCTTACGAAATTGAACATTCTCACAAAGAAGTGGGGAGAGGGGAAGGCGAGTTTGGTTACTCATTTGCAATAGTCAGACGTAACGGATAATTTTTTGGGGGTTTTAACTCAATAATTCAGTTGACAAAGAGCCAGTGGGCGACAAAGGTGCTATCGTCCTTAATGAAGAAGTCACATATCAGCAGTGACACATTGTGACGCCACGATGAAGGATGAACAAACGCGTACCAGACTGAACAAACCACTATCTGATCGTAAATGTTTGTTTTTGAGCAGGAGACGTTCTGCTAGCGACTAGTTCGCTAACGTACTAGTTCGTTTCACCAACGTCTCAGGGCAGTTCGCTTTCCCTGACAGAGGTCGTTTCGCTGACGTATTAAACGTTCTGGCAATTCCATCAGCAGAACTTGATCGTATTCTAATCGAAGGAAAAGTCGTAAAGAAGTCTGAGAAGCCACGTTGTTTTTCTTCACTGCTTTAAAGGAAATACTTGGCTCTAAAAACTTCCTTCCGTCAATCTCGGAGGAAACAACTAATGGCAATGACCAGGATTTTAATACTTGTCGAGTGAAAAGAATATGAGGCTCCAAAACTATTGTCATTAAGTGGGTACTCGGACCAAACTTTGTCAAGTGCAAACAATGTCAGCTGGTATATAAATTAAAAAAAAAAATACTCTCTATTGGGAACCAAGTCTCCTATTTTTCTTTTACCGTTCTGTTCTGAAATTATTGACGCACTGTAATAGGCAAGTGTAACCCAACCATTTGAATAAGAAGTAAACGAAAAATTTTCGCCAACTTAATGAAAACTACGGCGATAAAGAGGGTCAAATCACAGACGGGCCACTTATTTTTTATTCGCTCTTCCCGTCCGGCACCCTTCTTTTCCTCTTCTTTTCGACCGTCTTCGTTATGAAGCCCTCCGTGGCCTACCCGAGATACTGCATCGAACGCTCACAGACAGTTGCGGCAATAACGGAACAATCTAGTTCATGATTCCAGCTGGGCTTTAGGATTGTAGCGTCTTCGGTACTTAGGTCTTCCTAATGTCAGATTACATGCAAGAGAAATGCAATCACTGAGGTATGCAAAGAGAACTTCAGAGCGAAGAAAATGGACTAGGCGCTAACAAAATGCACTCTTTGTTGAGTTTTCTTTCATTTTCAATAATTATTTTATTTTTATTATTTAACAATACTTTGAGTCAAAAATGCATTTTGTCGTAAATTAGTCATGCCTGGCCCTTAAATACCCAGGATTTAGTCATCGAATGCATTGATGAAAGACAAAAGTCCAAGAATTACATTATGCTCTATTAAAAATTATTGTCTAAGTTTTTTGTTTCCCGTTTTTTTCTTCATATTTCTTTCTTTCTCTCTTTCTTTCTTTCTGTCTCCTCTTCACATTTCTTCAGTTTCAAAGTCGGCCAGGATGTCTCGGTCATCGTTCACCGCGTCACAGGCAGCCCTGGCGCGTGCGCATAACTGTCTCTTCACTTTGATGAGCTGAAACTGTAGTAAACAAAACAAGGATGATACAGCGCATTTCGAACGAGTGACGGAGACCAAAACCAGACGGAAATAGCACCAACCAACAAGGTAATGAGAACGCGCAAATGGTATCACACTGCACGACAGGGCAAAAATACGGAGAAACAAAATGGCCGCACTGAACAATCCAAACTTTTTCTTGTTTTTTTTTTTTTCGTTTTTCAGGCTTGAATTTTATAGACACAAACTTTTAAGCGTGACATATACTTTTTGTTGGTCACTAGGAAACTCTTAAGTGGTTCGGTTCGTGTTGTTTTTGTAGTTCGCGTACTCCTTATGCGATCGATACAATGCGCAAATGTGGCCGCAGGCTAAAAAGTGAAATCTTAGTGGAATAATAAATGGTTCATCGTATAATACGAGCGGACATTTGAGTTGCTCATTGCTCCTATTTTACTCGCCCCCTCAGGGCTCGGAAAATGCTGTGCAACTCGCAAAACATACGTGCGTGTTACATGTTAAACCACTGAATAAGGTGTATGTAACAAACTTTAAACAAATGAATTACCCTAGAGTTTCTTTTCCCAACCCGTCTCATACCCGCATTTTGCGGAGGGTTTCCAGCGTCCATCTTTGCAACAGCAAGCACCATCAGAAAAAGAACACAAATCAGTTTTTTGTCCATGTTGACCGTTTGTATTCTGCTTTGACAGGATTCTCACACAGGCTTCTTGGCTCTGCAAAAAGCGTTTTGTGAAGAGCTGAGCGCTGATGTACAATTGCCTGCAACTCAAATTTATAACGAATTTGTCGCGACTTACAGTTTGACTTCTGCGACGAGGAACTTACCGCTGAAGATGCTTCACCAAGACGACTGAAACATCGCAGTATTTATAACTGTTTCAAAAAGCCAAGAAATTGATTATAACAAATCAGTGCCTCTTTGAGACGTCAAGTTGGCGCCCTATAAATTATGAACGCGCTAATTGTGATTAAGTTTATCGTATGAAACAAATCTTGAAATTGACAGTGAAAATAATCACAACAACATCAGGCACCACTAATACTGTTTTAAATTGTTTTCAAGTTGAACGCTTGCAGACGCGTATCATGAGTTAAAATTCATCAGTGATTGTTTAGTTGACGCTCAACTTCCTCAAACCAATTTTTTGCCAGACCACTGCCTAAAATGTGACCATGCAACATAGATGGATTTTAGCACGGATTATGAAGTTCTGAAAGTCTGGTCATTTGAACAGAGTTTAAATGTTAGCGGCACCCATTTCAACCTCAATTTAAACCAAACATTTTACTTACAAGTTGAAATTTGTGAACAGTGTCCAGTAGGCTTAAAAAAATCCATTTATCCTAAAGTCGAGGCATAAGTTAGACTCCGATTACACAGCCGACCTTAAGTTTTTATTTAATCTACTCGTACAGAAAAAGTTGAATCAAGAGGAAACGTGAGAAAGATTCTTTGCGATCCTTTCAATTATTTGAAAGAACGATGTAACAGACAAACAACAATCAGTTTCTTCTTTGCCATAAAATGGCCTCATTCACATCAAAGCGTTTCTGCAACTTTCCGTTTTCTTCCGAGTCAAACCAAATCAAAATTTTAATAAAGTTTTCGTTTCGTTTTTTAGCTGTCCTCACTAAAGAGTTCTCATTTCAGAAAGTTTTCCTTTTCGAGCATCTCTGCTCATTCTTTATTAATGGTTATGGGAGCAGTACCATTCTTCCACGGCGCTTTTATGTCTGTTTCCATACTTAGATTCATTCTAATGAAACTTTACACTCCTCATTTCAATATAAATATATCGTTACCAATCGATTAATTATTCAAATTTGACTTAAGTGATATTGAGATCCCTGACATCGCCGAAACGTCTTTTTTTATTCTCAAACGTATTGAAAATATCTGTTTCACCTGTCTACCTTAGAAACCCAGCGTTCTAGAAACGACGCGTTTTCAAACGACGCCTCTTTGAAGTCCGTTTTCGATATGTTACGGCTTTTGTCAACCTTCTCCGTTAAAGAGGATAAACTGAAAAGCATGAACATTTGTGGGTTTGTAAACGAGTACGCAGTCGTGTAGTTGGAAATGAACGAAGGCTTTTTTTTTTCAGTTTTCAAACTCCTTTGTTCTCCGGGTGAACAGAAGAACCAGGCAAAGATATGATTCTCGTTTTGAATAATCAAAAACAACAGCGACAAAAAATAGTCCAGGAAAAACTTAGAGTAGATCGAAAATTGTATTGCTAAAAGGAAAAGTCGCGCGTTCATTTTAGTTCCTATGATGAAGTCCATATTTTTCCTTTTATTGCGATACAAAAAACATTTCCGCCTGTTTTGCGAGGAGAGGGAAGACGATGAATGGTGAAATAGCTGAGAAAATTGGACAATCCCGTTCAAAACGTCCTCCTATCTCGTTTCCCTTTCTTGTAGAAAAAGGCAGAAACAAGGGAACCTATTTTGAAAATGAATACGTTCTTTAAGGTGAGGACAGCTGAAAGCGATACGGATCTAGTTGTTATTTGCTTTCAAAGTTCAAGTTTGATTAGCTTCAGTAAAAAAAAAACGTAAACAGTAAAACAAACATTGACTTGGTTAAGCTCTTTTTTAACATTGCCAAGAAGGTAGATTTTCATGAAAATGAATCGCAAAGATTGTATTGAGTCTTTTTTACTTTATATCATCATATTTGATACTCTTCCTTCTTAAATGATTCAAATTATTCCCTGTGTAAATGCTTTAGAAACAATTTAGTCTCAGACTTAAGGCGAAAAAGTGACATACTTTTTTGGATCGCTGGAAGAAAAACATGTTACGTTTTTCTAGAATCGGTCATCCGCCTCTACAATGCTCACTGATTTCAGCGTGTAGATAAAACGCTTGGCTAAATTGGAGATGGTTTAAAACAGTGTTATGTTAAACAGCGAGAGAGCCTAAAATATTTTTGAATGAAAGGACTTTAGAATTCCATGTTCAAAGTAAAAATCTATTAATGTCTACTAGCTTTTAAATAAATTTTCAAGAGTTTAACTTTCGATAAACATTTTACGACTCCTTTTTAATGATACGTGCAAGCGTTTAGCTTTAGAACTATTCAAATCGGTATTAATGGTCCGTTTGGGTTCGTAGTAATGATTTTTAATGTCAATTATAATCTTCTATATACAACAAATATGATCACCATTAACGCATGAATTATTTCTAGGGCGCCAACTGAACGTTTAAGGGTAGCACTGATTGTTCTATCACTAATTTCGTGGCTTTTTAAAACGTGTATAAATGCAGCCTTCATTCAGTAGTATTGTTGGTCTGCTTTTTCAGTCACTAAGAAAACATTTTGATTCTCGTCTGAGAAGTCAACCTGTGAGAAGAGAGATTTCTTCATATAATTTAATTCTCGTGTATCATATCTAGATTCTTCACAAACCGCTTTTTCAGAACTAAGAAGTTCGTATTAGAATCCTCTCAAACAGAAGTGAAACGGCTGCAATGGACAAAAAAGTGTTTGCTTTGTGTTTGTGATGTTTTTTGTTGTTGCAATGGACGCTGCAATTAATGTAAGTCTGCCGAAGTTTAATGGACACAAACGGGTGGGGAATAATTTAGCTGTACCATTTTTGTTAGTTAAATTGTTTTCTGTCATCAGAATTAAGGACAAAAAAATTCTCAAGAGATTGCCAACAGCAACAGCTGACAAGAAAAGAGCACGTTTATCATCGAGCGATCGAGAAACTTACAAGTGTGGTGTAAGACTTTCACAACCTCAGTTATTGACTGCTTTGAACTGTATTCCTTTGAGAGAATGGCGGAAGTAAGTGCAAGGTTGGAGCAACATTTCCTTATTAATTGTAATGACAAATCAGTGGCCATGAGAATATCGCCAAACAAGTAGTAGGATTAACGATACAAAAAAAAGATATTGGCTCAAAAAATTTCTTACAGAGTGCATTTGATATCTGGCGACCGAAGAGTTAGCTTAGTGCTGTCTTAGAACGGTACATGACTTAATTTAATTATTCTGAGCAATAAATTATAACGGAAGTGTTAGATAACCTCAGCTGCTTTAACTTCGCTCCTTTAAGCGCGCACAAGGTTAGAACAATTGTTTCCCGTTAAGCACAATTACAGTGAAGTGACGGTTAGATCTTCGCCAGACGAATGACTTGATTATTAGTATTGATTGAAGCAAATTTTAATTGAGTGTCCTTGAACCAGAACCAGATAAATTACAAATGCTATTCAGAAACACCTCATGGCAAATTTTCGCGAAGAATTCTTTTCGCATCCTTGAGGAAGTAGAAAGTCCACGTAATGATCTTTATCATTTTCACTATTTTGTATCTGTTGATTCAAAAACCTTTTAACTGTAAACAATGCTATCTACTTCAAAGTTTGAGTTCGAAAAATTTTTTCCGATTATACGCCTCCCTCCCAGGAAGGTAAGGGAGGAAATAGAAGAGGAACAAACAAAACTCAAGTATTTCAGCTTGGAGTTGGATCCAACCTCTCTATCGTTAAAAGTTTTAGTTAGTTAGACAAGGTTTCATATTTTTAAACTTTTATTTAAGATTGCTTGGGCTACATTTGCTTAATAAATCGAACAGACAATTCTAGGGAAGTACGGTAAAAGTAATTAAAGTGAGATATTTGTTCTCAGGAAGTTGCATAGTCCTTTGGAATTGATGTTTCAGCGCAATGTTTTCATTTGTCAAATTTGATCCAAGTGTTTCGTCGAGTGTCATCAGTTTTGAAGCCTCAGATTCTTCTTGTTGGATGAGCGTCCAAATCTTGGCCAGTGATATTCGTTTCCTCCGAGGGTAGCGACAGGAAGCTTTGATAACCTAATATCTCCTGAGAAAAAGTATAGGAAATTGACAGCTATCGCTAATTATATGTTTTGTGAACGAATGAAAGTGGATTCAAAGCGGAAACAGAACGTCGACTTAGAAATTGTACTTTTTTCCCTTCTAACTTCTGACTGGTAGCCGCTAATAATTAATAAACGGTCTGCGAAACCTGTAAAGGATTGAAAGCTATGCATGTTACTCTGAGTCTGGTTCCCAGTTCAAAACTCTCCCCCTTCTGGACAACTTTAATTTGTTCATGGCAGTCTCTTCTCTAAATGCCCGCGCCACTTTGAGGAACAGTTTCCAAGTTCTGCCAGTTTTTTATGCTTTGCTTTGATTTCAATCCGGTTTTTACCCCTGCCTTTTGCTTTTTCATAAATTCGACTTTGATTTTTTTATCTGTTTATTTATTAATTTACTCATATATTTATTTGTTATATTTGTTATTTCCTATTTATTAGTTATATTTTGAAACTGCCTTCAGCTGGCACACCGATCACAGAATCCTTCGACGCCAATTTAACCTTACATGATATCGTTGTGATAAAAATATAACATTACATGATCTTCTGCAATGTTGCTTTTACGACCCTGGAATTTCTGGCAAAACCTATTTCTTAGCATTTTTTTAAGAATATAGAATGTGGCAAGAGGTTTTTCCCCCGGATATGCTCAAGTACTGGTTACCAATTTAAAGGCATTTTAGAACATGAAATGAAATGATGTACCTATCTGTCGTTCCAGTTGTACATTAGGGCCACCTTTCTCTTTGAACGCGGACGAGTCAGGCGTCCTTTTCCCATATCGCAAACCCGCAGCAAATGCAGCTGTTTCTTTCACCGGACTGAATGAACAGATTAGAAGAACAGACAAAACTAGTAAAAATTCTATTCGAACCATTCTTTTCAGGTAAATTTCCCTACTTGGGGGTGATATCGGTGAAAGTTCTCTATTGTGAATATTGACGAAGAAACACAACGGTCATTTTATAAAGTTCAGAAATACAAGCGGATTTGTTTTAAAAAGCACGATTTAATTTGAACAAAGGTGAGAAAAAATCTTTAAAATCTGATTAAACTTTAAGATTTTACTTTTCTTCACTTCTCAGTTTGTTTAATTAAAGTTCAAAATAATTTTTCGGTTAGTTAGGTTGAGATCGGATCACTTCATGATCGTCAACTGGATCATGAAACTTTTCACTCCCACGATCAGTACATTGCCAAGCAAACAAGAAAGTGATGATAAGAGGAAAATATCATCAAGGGGATATTGTTTAATGAAAAAAAAAAAAACCGCTAATATTGAAGGGAAGTTTTAAGAAATAATAAGGAGAGTGACTGATGGATACCAAGAGTGAAAGGGTGAAATAAAATTATCTGCGGTAAATGACCACGAAAAATTGGAGAACAGTTGCAAGCTTTGAAATAACTAAATCACACTCAGACACACACAAAAAAATTTCCTCCTCTCCGCGCTAAGAAAGAAGAAGAGCATGCTTGAGTGTACATTGATACTAGCATCATGATCCAGATGCTCCGATGAACGCATGCGCGGTGAACTGTAGCAGACGCTTTTAATATTCTATCTTCGGTGGTAGAAACTGATTTCTCTGACATGTCGTCCGTTGTATCTGTCTTAAGATCATGAATATATAAAGTTCAAAGTTGACCGAGTAATTTCAACGCGTTGTGCTAATTTCCAGGTAGGGTTTATAATTCCTTTGGGCGAGCCGACAAGGGTATTGAATATGCTAAGCAGATCTATAAACGTCGTGCTGGTAGCAAAGTGTTGCAAGATAAGTCAGACCTTTTACTGAGGTGTAAGGTAGGAGGGCAATCATTGAAATACGAAGTTTCCCGTTCGTCCTTGCCAGCTTAATCTGGAAAATATGAAAATATCATCTAGAAAATTTCACATATTATTCAATCAACAGGGAAAACCAACAAAGTAATAAGGGGGAACTTGTTTTGCATAGGTTCGTAACGCGTGCGTACAGTAAAGAAAAAAACTTTTTCTATATAATGTATTGTATCTTTATTAGATATCACTCTCTAAGAACAATCACCGTGCAATAATCATCGTATCTAATTAGCCTTCTGTACGATAGAGATATGCTTATCTGGAACGCATGATTGTTAATAAGCGAGATAGGGCGGCACTGTGGAAAAAGTTTCATAAACCCACATCGGATGTTGCTGGAGAAAAATAAATCGTTTTCAAGGTGGTTGAGATTATCTTATGCAAATGAAAGATTATAATGAGAGACAGAAAGAATTTCATTTCCTACTTAGCTTAAAGTCTTTAAACATATCCGCCTGTTGTATTTGGGAGCATTTACTGTCCAATTCAACCTCTATGAAACATCAAAACGTCCAAACAAGTGGTTTGAAACTCATCGTAAGAGAAACGTGCTTTATAATCATGAACTTCTAAAAAAAAAAAAAAAATTGGATCGTAGGACTAATCCGTGTACCATATTACGCGTTAGGATAAACTCTTGTTAATCCATTTATCTCAACAAAAATTGTCTTACATATTGAATGAAATATTTATGTTGTTAGAAACCTCTCTAGCCATGCAATGAAGATCGTTCTTCACATATCCATCAGATTTGAGTTGAATTCGGCTATTTTGATTGGGAATTTGATTCAGCCTCGTTGGTATTAAAAATTTATTTTTTCCGTCAGAATACCTTGAGCTCTCAGGAAAAGAAACTTTAATAAAAGTGGTTTAGCAGCAGCTGTCATGAAAACCCTTAGGCATCAAAATTAAACAAAAATGTAATTTTCGCAGGAAGGAAGAATGCCTGTATTTTAGCCTATACAATCATTTGAATAAAAAAAATAAAACATTGAAGTTTTATTTGGAGATACAACAAGTGGGGGATGAATATAACAAAGCATCAATTCAATTTTCAGTTGAGATATCAAAAGAGGTCGAATAAATTTAGGTATGTTTGATTCTTTTCGATACATCCAGGAAGACTTTCCATGATTTCCGTGAGCTGTATTATTAATTCATGACTTAACGCCGTAGGTGGCTGATGTCGCCGTCGGTGGGTTGCAACAGAAATATCATCTCACAAGAAGTGGTAGGCATCTAGTGCTGTGGGCGGATACACGAAGATGAATCAAGCGGCTTCTTTAATGCGATGAAATGGTGATGAAATTAAACTCTGTTGCTTATCGAAAAAATACCTTTTCGGAACTCCGAGAGCCTGCGGCGATTGGGCAAAAAGCTTTAAGAAAGAGTTGAATTAGTTTCAATTCGTCACATAGAGAAAGCATCTGCTGATTGGAAAGTTAAATCGCGTTGGCTTCATTTTACCAAAATGGGAGCGAAATTCCTGAGCTTCGTTTTCTTCCTTTTGTTTTTATCTCCAGCCATGGCATATTTAGGGAGCTACCGGTTTGGCAAACGCAACTTGGTGGAGAAGGTAGCTATTACAGATTAACGTTCTTTGAATCCATTGTAATATTGATGCATGATGTAAATCATCTTCGAAATCAGCTTTAATACACCTACATCCTTCCTTGTACATTAATCGGATTTGATTCTTGCAAATCGAAAGACTTGGTACAACACCGTTATTTGTTTAAAAGGAAAACAAAGCGACATCATGTGAAGGATTAAATTCTTCTTAAAATAAATCTTACGGGAAGTTATTTACGATGAGTGAACATGGGGTTAGAGTCAGGTTAAGGTCAGCGAAACTCAGCAGGATTATAAGGAACTGGAGCTAATATAGGTTTATTAAAGAAAATTGGATGGTAATTCTTCAAATTTACTTTACGTCTAAGTTGCGGAACAGGAGAAAGGATAGGAAAAAAAAAAAACCTGGAGCGAATGTAAACACTCCAGTCCTCTTTCCACTAAATTCATTAAATCGGCGTCTTTAACTTGTTTGCTACCAAGTAATAACTCATTCGATTAATTCAGTCTCTCTTTTTTAAACGTTCATATGATAATCTTAAGACGCAGGTGTCTGTTAGATGGTATTTAGCATTACGGAGGCTGAGTTGAAACTCCCCTTTGACTTCATCAATCCACGTGTAATTAAATTAAACACTTTCCCTTATCGGAAAGTCCCCCGTTTCTCAGCGTGAGACTCGGAACGCCTGCGGCGAAGGGGAAAAGAAGCTTTAAAATGGGTCGTAAATGTTTGTGTTCGACACATGGTGAATCTGCTTCAATTCACAATCTAGTTGGCAAGTGTATCTTAAGCATGACAACAAAATTCCCTAGTTTGATTTTACTTTTCCTATTTTTATCGTTAACAATGGCATTTTTACCAAGCATACGGCATGGTAAACGCGGCTTGCTACAAGAGGTATTTACTGGCATTTAGGTTTAATTTAATGTCCAATCCTAAATTGTTTTCAATTTAGGAGTACATAACTTCGTAATCTTTGCTGCGGCGACATGTTTACTCAAGGTAGCCGCATCATTTAGTGAAACACTTTATCACTGTCGAAAGGTGATTCTGCTAAACCATCATCTTCGTTAATTTGTGAACTATAGGAAATGTAACTCGTTTAAGGATTCTGTAAAATGATTTAAAGCTTAATGATTTGTAACAAAATATGTTTGTTTTTCTTCACCGGCTATTTGGTTAGATAGATCTGTCTTCATAACGTGGCGTTCAAATTTATCAAAATAGAAATTTTTATATTTGGACACGGTCTAAATTAGATTGTTTGTTTTTTCAATCTTGACGTGATCACATCTTTTTTTTCTAATACATATACTTTAAGTCTTTAATTGAATCGTATAAAACATAGAAAACATATAGATACTCACTCAATATGCGAACAATTTATATTAGGTAATATTACTCCTGTCTGGTACAGAGATTCTTAGCGTTTTCTTAGCTTTTGTGTAGGTTGAAAGATTGTCATTGTCTGTATTTGACTTACGCTGGTTTTTACAGATTTGTTTCATACCGTCATTAATGTTGATAGCTCTACTCAGAAGAATGCTCTATAAATTTGATATTTTTTTTTTAAGCGAAGAAATTACGAAAGTACCATAAATAGCGATTCAGTGAGCGTTGTTTCGGTCCTAAAGAAACCTTCATTTGATATGATCCTTTTCTCGTTTTGCGTGTGAATTGGATTAGCTTGTTGAAAAGGATTAAGAATTTTAATACCTCAGATGATTCAAGCGATCCTTTTAAATTCAATTTAATCAATCGCTACCGAGTCATATTCCTCGTCTAACAGTTTCACATTTTGATCCTCTGAAGTCCCTCACCAAACTGGCGGAGAACTCAACGAAAGGTCAAATTAGTTTTCTTCCATAGCGATACAGTCATCGCGTTTGGCTGATACCAAAATTCTCTTGCGGTGATCACTAACATGGATTCAAAATGTTTGCCTTTAATTTTTCTTCTGCTCTTTTTAACATCAACGATGGCATTTTTAGCAAACGTTAGCCATGGAAAACGAGATTCAATACGAAAGGTACTTGCTGTGAAGTAAAAGTTTACGTTAAGTTAATCAAAGTGGTCTCATCGCGTTTCATAACCAATTTTACTAATATTTTGGTAAGAGTTTAAAGAAGATACTCGTTATATTCTTCAGGGCCGGTTTCCACCAAGACATTTCGTCTAACTCAACATCCTAACGACAGTTTATTTTTGTAAAAAGCTCCAGTTTGTCTCCATTTCTCTATTTACTTCTAAATTTCACTTAAAAAAATCCAAGTAACTAAGAATTGATAAGCGCATCAAACACAAAAAGCAATTCCGATATTCTTACTGAAAATCAAAGCAATCTGTGGTAATTACTACACGATATGCTGTTGGTTTGAATTTCAATGTTTGTCTATGAAAGATAAAAGGTAAAAAGGTATCTAAGATAGCCCGGTGTTTTTCCTCCTTCTCCACTCTTACAAGGCCATTTAGTTTCAGTTATGTTAAAACATCAGTTGTGCGCAATTTCCTTTTTGAACACCAGGTGATAATCTGCCGGCAGCAAATTGCGAATTCGTTTGTTTTTGTTCATGTTTGATCGTTTGTTTGTTTGTTTTTACTTTTCGACGACGTTCTTTTTTTTTTGGTCAAAGGTACGTAGCTTCACGCTTTAAAATTTTTTTTTTAATGAGTGATAGTGTTAAACATACATGAAAGGAAAATAACTCAAAGGAAAACAAAAGAAAAGGGTTGGTATCGTAACAAAGTCATCGCATGTATAATTATGTGTGAATGCCATTAGCTTTTATGACCCTTTTCTCTCTGTCTTCTTGTTTTTAAGGCTAATGCACAGGATGACTTCAAGCAATTTTGCCAATTAGCCGAGAAGCTCTGTCATCAAAAGGCTGAATCCATATCCGTGGAAAATAAACGAAAAGAAGGAAGCCATCATTTACCAACAATTGAAAAAAAACGTACCAACGATAAAAACCTGTTAGGACCAGCGGTAGAGAGGCGATGAGGATACGCTATGACTTCAGTTTTGATCTAAAAGACTTGACAAACTCTAAAACAACATGACATTACTATATTTTGGTTTTTTTATTGTAATATTTCATTAGATATATTACTGTTACGCGAAAGATGTTCAATAAATCAGCATTTATTTTAAAGGGGAACTAGACCAGTGTGATTTTTAGTGTATATCAGATTTTTTGGTGCCCGAAATAAAAATGTGCGGCATTATATATCTAGCGATAAGCTAAATTTCACAGTGTTGAGTCTGCTTTTATGGTTTGTTCTCTTACTATCGGAAATAAAATTGGAATAAAGCGTTAGAACATGCAGTGTTTTATAGAGAAGAATCCAATATATTTCTCATTCAAGGAAAAGAACAATTACTTTTTCTTCACCGCTTTTATCTTCCGAAAAGGATAAGTTACACCAGGTGTTTTAGACCAATTAAATAATGGGGGTCTCCTGCTAAAAGTCTGTAGAGAAGTAGGCCTACGAAGCCTTTCCGGGTGCCACTGTTTATTAAGAGCCTTACCTTAAAACTGAAGCCCATACACATTATCATGAAATATGAAACAAAACGCTATTTATAATGTTTTAACCAGAGAATACCAGTGCGTCGCTCAGTCGGAGAGAGAAGATGACTTAGCAATATTAAAAGATACTGCAAAAACTTTCAAAACTGTAGGGCATCTGGAACACTGTAAGCGCTGCTAGCCATGGACGATCATGACACTTGCCGTTGCGAAATGGATCGGAAAAATGTTAAATTTTAGTTCAAACTGAGAAAATTTATGCTGTCTGGTGAGACGATATTCCACTTAAAACTTCACGCAAAAAAAACAATTATCGCACGAATTACGAAGTGACTAGTTAAGGTGGATTTCTTAGGTGGCTGGGAGCGTAATACTTCCTAAGTAGGGCGTAGACATGATTGCCTGAAGAAGGGGGGTGGAGGCCCACCAATTGTAATGTCGACTTCCATGACGTGTT
Source organism: Pocillopora verrucosa (assembly GCF_036669915.1). Lineage (NCBI taxonomy): Eukaryota > Metazoa > Cnidaria > Anthozoa > Scleractinia > Pocilloporidae > Pocillopora > Pocillopora verrucosa. The sequence goes on along the minus strand of NC_089318.1, from coordinate 16,085,193 downwards.
TTACTTTGAAAAAAAAAAAAGGTTTACAAAGGGGAGGGGGGAGGGAGACTAAAGGACCCCCCCCCTGCAACGCCCTTGCTTCGTCGCACAATTCGCATTACACATGCCTAATGCGCATGCCAGTGTATCTAACAGACCCTGTGGTTACAAAAATTTACTTTTCTAATTTATTTATTAACTCTGCAGACTCGTCATGCGAATTCACGGATAATGAGTAATGCAAATAACTGGGCTGCACCAGGAAACGAATCAAATCTTCGAGTACCGAGTAATAATGCCATTGCTAGTCTTCCTAGTGGCAAGGTGACTGTAAACCTAATAGAACTGTGTACTGGTGATTTGTGACTGAGATGAACTTTATATCATATGATTGCTAGGGATACGCTGGTACTGTATAGGCGCTCACATAAATAGAGGCGGGCGATCCTTCCTCTGACTTTAGAACTGCGACAAGTTTATAGCGTAGACCACTGGTACAGTTTGGAGCTCCTCAGGGCCTCACTAGGCTCATCACATTAGAAACCCTCAGCAAACTAATCGTAGACGCGGTGGTTACTAGCAAAGTGCACACATCTCTGAACGCGGGTCATCGCGAGAACTGTACCCAATCCGTCACAGACAGAACAAGAAAGCGAGATATTCTTGCCAAGAAGAAGGATGTATCGAGACGTTTCAGTCATTGGCTGCCATCCAAAAGCACCCTAACAAAGGCAAACACTGTGAAGCTGACAAAAAAATCTGCCTATGATAGGATCAAGAGGAAATGGACGAAGACCGGCTTGCCATTCTATACGGGGTGGCTACGTTCAAGGTCGGAATTCAGGTAAAGTTCTGACGAATAATCCCTAAATAGCCAAGTGGACTTTGGATGGGCTCTTTGGAAAACACTAAAAAACAGCCATCTTTTCTCAGAAAGCAAAGAATTATCTCCTAGACGTGTGCTGGACAGGGTAGGAAACTTGTAAGGCAACCGCCTCTAATGTGACTTTCCAAATATCGAGTATAAGAGACGACGCCAGCCAGAAATGTTGTCTGAGACTGACCGGTTGATAGAGCAGGACGAAGAGGCCGCCGATGATCTAGCTTCAGAAGTCGAAACTGACCGAACAAGGCAAAAGATCAGGCGGGACCTTGCAAAATTTAGACGAAGACTGCAGGAGAGGGTACAGCTGCTGTAAAGCTAAAAAAAAAATAAAGACATTTGCATCTCACTTTTCTTTCATATTGATTGTATTTGCTCACGAATACAACTGACCATGTCTTGGGATTTTTTCATCAAGGGAAATTTGCAGGAAGCCTACTGGTCAAAATACTGCTGGCTCATTCTCAATAAATTTTACAAGTCACGCAATTAAACGCCGGCAACACTCGATCTAGAGAGATGTAGATTTATATGTAGTAATAGAGTGCTTGAAAAAAAATGCAGATGTTTTACGATCGAAGCAAGCAAATAATCATGGAGATCTGCAGATCATTCTAAAATTGTTATCCAGCAGACAGCATGAACAACGCGCTTGAATAATTCTCACGCAACAATGGTAGCTTAGCGGAGTTTGGCATGGAAATGTTCGATGGCGGTAAGTGACAGAGACAACTCTATTTTAATTTTATTAACTGCGACAGCGACGGCGCTATCTCCCCTCGGAAAAACCACAACAGAAACCAGTTTGTCACTTTGAGTTTTGGGGTACCCCTTTAAACTGGCAAAGTTTCATTGAAATCACTGAGATGGCATGTACACGAATGCCTCGTGCTCTCGTGGACATGCTCTTAAACCTAACAGATAAAATAACACAATTCATAAACTAAAGCTCCCGAATCCAGAATCGTGAGTCCCTAGTCCCGAATCCCCAGTCCCGAATCTCGATTCCCGAGGCCCTTATTTCTTTGAATGCTAACGTCAAGAGGAGTTAGTGATACATGAATGAGGGAAAACGGGAAAAACACATTACCAAAATGTTACTTATAAGAACACCAATATTAACCAAAGCGAGGCGCATTGCTTTAGTTTATGGGCTGGTTGGAAGGTTTGGCTGTAAACAGATTCGGTTTTTCAAATTATTTCACTTGCCTTCTCTTAGGTTAGCCCGTTGTTGTCTAATGATCTCTCACCACTCGTATTTATAATCCACGTTGAAAGATTACCCAATAATTTCCTGAAACCAGTATGCAGTTCTCGCAATTTGTCGTGCATTAATTTGTTTTATTTAGCAATCTCTGAGTTTCGGAGTCTCGAACATTCCCCAAGCGTAACCCGAGTCCTCGACATTCCATTACACTTCTTCGCGTATGCACCAAATGCAAATATGGCGGACTGTTCGGTCGGCCTGGGTTAAGTTGTATTAGAGTGAGGCTAAACAGCCCTTCAGTATCGACGAATTGCGTGGATCCACTGTTCTCTCCTCATTTGCGTACGGGGAACTTAAAAAACGAACCATCTCTCTTATGGGAGATTTCCCCCCCCCTTTTGTTGGCATCCAAGAACATAAGACCTCGAAGGCATAGTGCAACAGAGCAAACACATCGACAAAGACACATTACTTTTCAAGGGTCGTGTTTTCAAAACAAAACCCGAAGCCTGGCTAGCCTCACTTTGGTACAACTCGACCTAGGCCTACCGAGTAGTCATTTGCATTCGGTCCATGCCAGTAACGATTTGACTCAAAATAATTTGACTCTACAATTTTTTTTATTTGCACTCATATTTCTTCACTCTCAAATGCCGGTAAGGCGGGTTCATCTTCCACGTCTTCTGCAGAATTACATATCATCCTGGCGCGAGCACAAAACTCTCTCTTCCTGATCAGGCTCTGTGTGTTAGAGGAAAAATTTATAAAATTTTGTGTGGTATTGTTGCGAAGCTAAGAATTTCCCATGAAAAAAGAAAAAGAAAGATTTAATATCGGTCTATTTTAAAAGGTCTGACTTATCATGCGAAGAGCTCGTCAAACTGCAACGTAGAATAATTAAGACCAGTGGACTGGATCAACAAGCAAGGAATACGAAATATCTAACCAACCGTGAAAGTAAACCTTGGCTCTCAGTACAGAGAAGTTTAAGAAATGATCGGAAGCCATGTCTAAATGTTATGTTTATTTTACCCCAGCATTGTTATCATTAAGCCATTTAGACAGAGGGAAGAAATTAGCGTTGGCAACGACAGAAATTTTTATGGATTTTTACCGACCAAATTTTAACGTCCATTTCCCTTCATCAAAAATGTTGTTCCTTTAAAAAAGACAGAAAAATCAGCGTGAAGATATGAATACTGAATTACCATGGAGTCCGTTCTCTTTCCATGGCGATTTGGTGAACCCGGTCCCGCGGCGCTGGCAATTGATACAGCAACTAGCATCACCAACAGAAAGACACAAACTGCTTTTCTATTCATTCTTGTCGCTCCCGTGTATATTTCTGCGGCAAGGAACTTGGTCCACGAAGAGTGAGTTCTAAGCTTTTCAGCCTTAGACCGACCCTTTTAATAGGGAGCAATTCTGTTGTAATTTAAACCACTCAGTCGGAATTCTCTTGATTTAGACACGATCCACAAAGGCAGAAGAATAATTGCGCAGCAATTATATAAGGTCAAAAGCCTTTGTCCAGCGCCGAGACAAAGAGAAGTGCCTTTGTGTTCATCACCGCTGTAAAACAAACCCTAATTGATCTTGATAAACGCTTCTCTGCCGACCACGCTGAAAGATGGAGAACGACGCCAATTTGGCAGGAAAGATCATTAACACTTCCCGTGTACTGTAGCATGACTGAGGCTGTCAGTCAATGAATGATCAAGTTCAAGGTACTATGAAATAATTAAAAAAAGGAGAGAAATGAAAATGCTGATAAGATTCTTTGACTTTTCTTTCAATGTTCTTGATGCTGCGAACAGGTGGTGCACTAAAGATAGATGACCAAACAGCAAGATATATTTTTCTCATTATGTTATTTGTTTTTTTAGGTCAAACAGTTAGGACTCTACAAACTGAAAACTATTCGGGGAGTTTCTGAGTTCATGCATTTGATGTAATGTGTTTTAAAAACTTAAGGCAAAGTAAACAAACTGAGCATCTGCGTGGGTAGGACTATGCAAAGGTCATTCAATTTGAAAATAGGCGTACTCTGAGCTGCTTCTCGGCTGAACACCAATGCATATAACACTTTCCGGCTTTACATGCAAAATATAGTTTCTGAATGCTTTTATTGTGCTCAGAACAGTGGTTAATCCATAGTTTATCAGGGATTGTTGATTGCCTTTCGGTTCATAAATCTTAAACAAATCAGTGATAATAATAAAAAGGAGACACAGTCAGATAAAAGATATTTTCGTCTCCATGGTATTGACGAACTTTGGGCAATGCATTTTGTGAAACAGTTGTATGCCAACTGTTTAGCCAAGCTGGAAATCTCTAAGTTTCTCGTGAGTTCATCCTATTTGCAATGTGTGAGTTGTTATGTAATTTTTTTCGATCGAGAGATTTATTTTGTAAGCACAGTCGAACACATGTTTAAACCTGTCCTTCTCATACTTACGAGTCAGGATGTAATCACCAGTTTATCACATGGCATTTTCGTTTTGAATTTTAAGCTCAGCCTTGTGCTTAAACGACTCTTCTGATTTGTTTTTTTCGGGAATTTTTTTCTCGATAATAATGAGTTCTTCTGGCAGAATACTACTCCTGAAAGTAGCAAATTATCAAAGCAAAATTCTACCAACGGAGTCGTTCAAAGTCCACTCCTATCGTGACAATATCTTTAAGTTGAAACAATCATTTTTGATGGTTTTTTGAGCATTTAGCATGATTCGACCTCTCGTGAATAAAGCCTAGCCCACACTGCGGAATTATGAATTCGATTTCAAGGAAAGGCCACTCCCGGTGAGATCATTTTTTTCGTTTTGAGCTGTTATAAAAAATAATCCCAGAAAAATAGTCGGTGTCAGGCAACGTCTTGTGAACTGTATCAAGTCTGAGGGCATAATGTTTGAGTAAATTGAATTCTATAGCACTCAAGAAAAGAAATAACTATAATTTCTGTAGTTTTTTTTACGCTATCGCAATCTATTTAGACTTTATGTCCTTCATGAAACTGCTATAAGCGGATGATGACCAACAGCAGTACTCATGAATTAAATATGATGAATTGTCTTTATTTGTTTTTTTAGTTGGCCATGTTTCCAAAAGGATCTACAACACGAACTCTATTCTCTACAGATTAAATCAAGATTAAAAGATCTGGCTTAGTTTTGAAATATTTCGTTGAGATAAGCGGAGGGTTTCTTAAAAACTAGTTAAAACCGCAGACCCGTTTCGTGCGTATACATTCAAGCTCTAAAACGACATCATATCTAATTTGATACAAAAGTTCTCCTTCATGCTCAGTAGTGTAGATTTGGCGACAGTTGTCTCGATGAATGTAGAATAAAATCACAAATTGAACTTCGTAATGTCAGGCCATAGACACAGGTGATTTTATCCCTTTTCAGTCTCAATTCAGAGATTACTTCAGGCGTGTCTAAGTCGACAGTTGCAAAAATTACTTCTTGCCCATAAATCAGTTCTTTTAAAATGCGCTTTTCGTTATTGTCTGGGTTTACTAGTTGCGTTTCCTAAACATCTGGGAAAAACAACGTTTAGAAAAAAAAAAGATGGACTTTTATTTATCTCTGATTCTGCCGTTTTCAGAATAGAGGGGACCGGTATTTTTTTTTCGCAATGATACAAGCAACACTTAATTAATATGCCATTGATCTTCGGGCGATTAATATTTTTTCCTTTGTCAACGAAATATTTAAAAAACTAGAGAAGAGATTTTGACTAAATTGAAGTCAACACGAAGAATATATGTACTTCCTTTAAGAGGAAAAGTTCACCGTTTTATCGCAGCTCCGAAACTTTTTCGTAATCTTCTACATAGTCAGCAACTTAACGCTAGTAGTAAATCAGAAATAAAGTCACTTACATTATGCAACTTAATCATTAACCTCGGCAAAGCGCCGATGCCGTCGATTGATAAAGCTTTCATCCTATTTAAACAAAGCTGGCAACCACCTCATTCTGTTTTAATTTAAATCGTTTTCAATATCACCTTGTGATCGGTGTAATTAAGATAAAGATCTTGAATTAATTTAGGTTTACCACCTGCTACATGATTTTAAATTAAGGCTCTAAAAAAATAACAAAAAGCTGCTTTAAGTGCGCCTGATTAGAAGTCACGAACCTTTCCGGTTCTTTTGATCAATTTATTCAAGAAAGGGTCGGTAATCATGATTAACTAACCTTGAGAATATTCACATAAAATATTACTGTTAACATTTTTCTTTTCGCTGGAAGAGTTGATCCATTGTCCCAACTGAAAGATTATTGAGCTCAGGAAGGCTGAAAGGTTTCTTTAGATCGAACCGAACATAAACTACAAGAACTCGCAAAATCCCACTGATAAATTAAACTTTTGATAAAAGCAGATTTAAAGTAACGTTTACCCCAAAAAAATAATTGTACATGTAATGTTCGCCTCTTAGCCGTAAAGCAAATTGTGAAGATATTTGTTGTTTCGCTTTGAATAGGTGATTAACTGGAGAACAAAAATGCTTCGTAAACTTGAGGTATCTTCTGTATCATGTCTGGAAGTTACTCTATTCGGTTAGTTTTTTAAAGTATAATTTCCTGTTTTCCTCAGTGATGTAGCTGTCTTGACTCATTGATTTGTTTAAATATCAAAATAAAAAGGCTGGAGCAATCATGAACAGCTCAGGCTAGCTTTAATGGTCACAATAAAAGCTACGTTGGTAAGAATGTTAGAATCTGACAAGGCAAGACTGTATGCCTTGTTCGCCAATTGAATATCCTAACCACAAATGGAGTTAACAACGTAAGTTTATTCGGTGACCAGTCACTTTTTTTTCCAATGGGGAGGGTAGAAGGATTACGGTTGTGTCAAAACAGAATTTATCTGATTCCCCCACGGAGCTCTGTACTATTGCAATGATTCCCCCTCAATGGCAGTCAATGTTCATTAGTTCCCCCTTGAAACTCCACTAGGGACAACTGATCACCCTCCATTCCCGATTTGTTGTACTTGGTGTGCGAATCCATTGTAGCTTGTTGCAGCGTAATTTGGTTTCGCCTAGGTGCCTATGCCAAGAATATGCGAATTTAATTCTTGAATTTAGCTCAAATGATAGATTTAAGCTACTTCTCTTTCCGATTTATGGAAAGTTTAAACTCCCGTAGCCTAACAGAAAACCTGTGATTAAATAAACGTCTTGATCGTAAGTCTCCGGTTTCTTTTGCCATACTCTAGCTTCTTTTCGCAAATTATCAGTATAAACGTTTCAATTTAATTCACGCGGCTGCTTTAAAATTTTTTATTGAAATTTTGCAGGGAAAAATGGAGCGTGGCTAGCTAAAATTGACCCAGATGCGCATGCCCCACGGTTGACCGCTGTATTACTATACGTACTGTCCTGGGGCTCTTCAAATTTACCTCCGAGTCTAATTAGTATGGACGCTCGTAGAAGGTTCGCCAAAAAATGGTAAGAAGTAACCGGAGAATTGAAAGGGTAATTACTCCTATTTAAAAGGAAGTATTTTTGGAAGTCATAAAAACCATTTAACGTACATATATTTCCTCTCCACTTTTAACCTCAAAATAACGGAACATTCTCTAAGTCGCATTTTCCCTTTTTTGGGCTAATAAACCCCTCTCGATCAAAATTTATGATCAGCGAATTTAATCGCGAAGCAGCTCATCTGTTAGATATTATAGCTCTTGGGAAAGTGTTCAGTTCATTGTCCTTTCGCTCTTAAAAAGTTTACATTTAACAAGAAAAAAATTAGTTCTTAAGTGTTAAAAATAGAAACTGAGAAAGCTTAAATTGCCGTAGGGCTGTATGGCTTTTTATTGTAATATTACTTGTTTAAAACGTCGGCTCTTTTGAGACCAAAATGGTCAGCTAAATTTCGAATGAAACCACCAGTAAATCCATTAGTAAACTAAGAAAGTAAAGCTTATATTTCGAAATGAAGAAGAAAAGAACTAAGTGATCCATATTCCTTTGTTGTTTGTCAGCACAGCGTGATACCACTGGATTGCGCGGCGTGTCTTGAGTTACAAGAGCAACCACGTTTTTTTCTGACCTATTAACATTTCAAATAAAGACTGGCCAAAAACTGTATCCAAAATGAGCTTGAGCTACTTCTTCCGTTGGTCAACAACGGCTTCGTGACAATTCACGTTATCTATTGAATTGAAAGGAAATTTGAGTGATATCGGAATGGTTCGTATTTTTGTAATATGATAACAGAAATATTAGAAAAAAGGATTAAAATAGTGACTTTAGCGGATTTGAGGGAGGGCTTTGATTTAACGTTGGAAGACTACCTAAGCGTTTTTATTTTATATATAACATTTTTGTGGGCTAACTGTGTTTATAGGAGAAAGCCGTCCCTTTGGACTCAAACGAAGCAAAACTAGCTTATCAGACTGTTAATCAAATCTTCATCATAATTAAAAGATAACGACTTGAAATAAAGCGCGGCGATGCGTTGGCGCCTTGTGTTGAGGTTTTTTCGGTGGAGTCAGTCGCTCTGATTTTTTTTCTTTACTAATGACAAATTGAAAGTGAAATAGTTAAATTGCTCAGTTATCTGAACAGAGTGTAACCCAAGAAGCGTTCGTATCGCCACTGGTGGTTTCTCTTTTAAACTTCCTGAAAAACAAACAAAACAATGTGTTCCGCCACTTATTTAAATACGTAACTGTTCCTAAAGGAACGCGTTCAGATTTGAGGGGAGGGAGTAAAAGCAAGTACACCTGTGATCATGGAGCCAAGTCGCGTTTTCGTTCTTTTGATGGTTTGGTTCGTCTTTAGCACCATTCTGCTGGATCGAACTGAATCCTTTCATATCAGAAGGAGGAGGTGGCGACGTAGACACGGCAGAAAAAGCGTCATGCCTTCATCTTCCGCTGCAGAAGGCCAAACAACAGCGCCTTTGGAATGGGTATGTGTATCTACGAGTTTAAAACAGAACAAACATTTGCTTGTGCAGAAAGCTTTTAAAAATAAGAGGGATTAATTTTGTGTAGAAACTAATGCATGCCCAACTGCCTCGGCAATAAATTGTCGTCTTGAATAGAAAAGCAGCCTTGTTATTCCCGACTAACATGAATTCTAGACAAACATGTGGCAGTGTCTTAAAAAAAAATGCAGTCAAGTAATGGACCCAAAGGAAACCTTCTACGGTTCGCCTATCAGAAAATCCTTATCAACTCGGTATGTGCTGTCGTCCGATTTCGGTCTCGCGACAGTTAAAGAAAGAAAGAGTTTATATGTTGGCGCTCAAGGATGAAATATTTTTCTGCTTTTCAAGTTTTAATTGGCATTTTTAAGAAATTTCACGGTTGCCTTAACATTCTGTAGCCTGAGGCAAAACGGAAGTTTTAACTGAGAAGAATCCAATGTTACGTGGCTCTTCAGAACGTACTTCCGCGAAAAATGTTTTTTGATCAAAATTGTTAAGTCAGTAACGTGCTCCTCGTGTAAATTCAATCATCCTCCTTGGCCTATTCAGTAGAATTTTATTACTAATGTCCTATACCCGTGCAGAATAAGTTCTTTAATTATAGCATAACAGTATTTGTAAAACATTTCTATCGCATGTCGACCGCAAACGCGAAATTAATAGACTTAATTAAAATACTTCGTTCAGTATTTTTGAATTGATAACGTTTTCCCGTTAAAAAAGTGGATCGCCTAGCCAAGAAAATGCTCCTCCCACGGCAAATCATCACACCGCTCATCGGCTCTATTTATTATACTCAGAGCGTGCGCTCAATAAATGACGTGGCCTGAGCATCCTAAGTTATTAGCTTTCGTGGTAAGGAAGCGAGAAGCAATGGACATGCTTATTCTCTATTGGTAATTAAGAATTCAGAAAAATTTGAAGCATCAATCTTCTCATTGGTGCGTTTCTTCCATTGAAAAGTGAGAAGGAACTCGATCTCCCATTGGCTATCAGAGGCCCTTCTGGAGGTAAATTAAGGAATGAAAAATGTGGAGAATGAATGGTAATTAAACTTTTAAGCCCTTAAGACAAACTTGGCAGAAATATTTTAAGGGAATTATCTGGCGTATACCTATGCTGGCTTTTAGTATGTGTGTAAAAGGTGTTCAGGAAAATTAACCTTTCATTCTTTTGCCGCAAGATGAGTCTTCAAAAAGACTGGATCCTTGAAAGAAAGTCAGTTGAAAAGCGCATTTATTCCTCCCTTAGAAATATATCGAATCAAGAGAGGATAGAGTGCTTGATTCAAATGATCCATTTAGCCATTGATCACTACTGAGCTGGATGATAAAAAAAGGTTTTTAATTTCAAAGAGAAACGTGAATGCAAGAACAGTTAAAGTTTTTGTACTCAGAAATAAGCAAACTTTTGTGAGTTTGCAAAGGACTGCAACGAAGGAAAAACACAAGTGAAAACTACTCGCACAAAACTTTTTCTGCATATTAAAAAATCGTTTTTTTCCCCTTCTCATCGCCGTTATTTTTGCCCACTTCAATTCGAAAATCGTAATCAAATCATAGATAAATGCGAAACGCGTTTGTATTTTATTCCATGATAGAGGAGAGGTCATTGATAACTGTATAGTTCAAACTATTTTTCTGGTCGTTAGTCTGTTATTTCTTCACCTTTTTGTTGCCGTCGCCGTCGAAGCTCACGTAAGATCGTTAATGGTAATGTAATCTTAAAGTCTTCAGCTCTTAAGATCTCACCAGAAAAACCCTCGCATAACTGTACCTTTGATTTAAATTGTTTTCTTTTATAAGGATGGAAATGAGGTTACTGAAAGTACCCCTCCGGGATTCAATCGCAGAGGATAATGTCTTACCATGAGGAAGTGGATCTCCTACCGGCGCAAGACGAATTGGCATTATATAGCTAATGTACCTTTTACCATCAAAATAAAACAATTTGTATTGTAAAAAAAGCATATCTGTAAACTCAGAGTAAGGAAGAAATAAAAAGGCCAATTGAAATTGATCGAAATTATTCCTCTTGGTCTTTTGCTCACCTGCACTTTGAAATTAAGCCATAATTGAATTCGCCGCGCAACGGTTGATTTTCTTTAGGTTCACGAGAAAGAAGACAGAGAGTAATACTTCACAACCCTGATTCTAGACTTCCTCCATGTGGCTTAGAGAGCTACGTTTATCATCCGTATCTTGAAGCAGATTTTACCTACCAAGCTTGCCATTTAAAATGCGTCCTAATCATCTTCATCGTAAACGTCATGTTTGCATCTTTGTCCGTTATCTTTTTTTTTCTTAAATGAAAGTTTCTCCTCTTAATAATTTATAGCGTATGTCCAGGATGTTTTTTTTTTTTTGCGGACTAATTTCGCGGAATCACAGCCTATCCTTAATTAATTCTTCCGTTTAGCCAAAAGTATTATCCCTCGTTATATATTCAAGACTGTAATATACACCAAGAAAAAGTTGACACTAGTCAAGAAAAAGTATTTTATTTGGCATGATCCCAGTAGCCTATTTCGCCAGATATAGTATAATTATTAATATATGTTTGTGTGTTAGTTCTTGGCCGGTTGCCCTGGTGACGCGGATGTGAAACACAGTCTTTTATTAACAACGGCGCTAATGGTGCAAACAGAGGCTGATTTAAAGCTTATCTTAAGGCTAATTTTTAGGTTTAAGATAGAAATATCTCCCCCGCGATGTTATTCGATCTCATTTGTACCAATTTAGTATCAAAGGGACGAAGAACGTGATTCACTTCAGATTCACTGTAAAAGGAGGTAAAATGTGACTCCTACTGTTCGGCGCTAAGTGACAGCAGAATCACGCTTACGCGGACTCGCAAGGGAAAAACGAAAAATATTAATGGTTCGAGTTAGTGGGAGTTCGAGTTGCTGCGACTGGTGCTGAATTTTAATAAAGAATCGTGTTCAGTTATACCATCACTGGGTCGTCTTGCACAATCGACAGTCATTTTTGAACATTTAGTTTGTCTCATAAGAACTTTTTTTGTAATAATTTTTTGGTTTGGGAAGTTCCGCTAAATGTATCACGTTTTCGAAAGTGATGTCATGTTCGTATAAGTTGCAATTGAAGGTTGTACAATTACAATTACACATTTATCGATCGACGTTTTTACTTACCGTTCGATTTATCAGAGTAAGTGTGGGTCAAGGGAAAAGGAATCTAAGTCGAGTTTACAGGGAATTCGAGCTAAAAGTCCGAGTTTAGCTGATAGTAAAGGACTGGAAAAATGGGGTCAAATTCAAAGGAAATCAAATCTAGTTAGAGCGGGCTTGAGGTTTGAGAATTAACTGAGTTCGGGTTGGTGGGGTTCTATTGTATTGCCGCTTTCCGCTGCACATTGCACAAAGTCAGGTTTATCGTGGTTATAAAAACTGCATCAAGCAGTAAGCTTTAGCTTAAACCCACAGAGATTATTCAATTTATGTTGCATTTATGAGGACGACGCGAAAAAGAAAAATAATAAATGTAAACTGGATGGTCCAGTAGGTGTACTCATGCTTTGCATCACAGCAAAATTTTATTCTTTAACAACTCATCTTTAATGATAGTGACGTTATGAAGTAGTGTTTCTTTTTGGGTGAGCTGTTAATAAGGCTTCAAGACTATTGTATCAGTCAATAAAACGATACCATTCCACTTTCTTTGTCACCACTGGATGAAGTACATAGCAAAGATTGGGAAAAGTTCACTTTGAAATTTTACACTTCTTGTAATTTTTATGAGCGCGTGAAGTCGAAATCATATCGTTAAATACTTTTGGCACCAAAGGTGTAAATCTATAGCATCGTTTTAGGATTTTTAGCTTAGAGTATGAGACATCACCTTAGCTTAAGGAGCCACGGATCAGGTGCTGTCAAATAAGGATGTTTTCTTTACTTGAAACAAAGCTGTGACAGTTTGTCAGACTGGGAAAAACTCTCAAGACGTGAAAGTCAATCAAAAGGGCAACAAAGATGATGAAAGAAAAACATGGACTGCAGGTGAAAATATTGAAAATGTTCAAGATGAGTATACCTTGTGGTAGCTGTTTCTTTGCTTATCTCAAAACGGAAAAATTATCCTCTTTGAAGAGCCATTTATGATTGAATAAAAGCACTAGAAATATTAAAAAAATGGTGGAAAATATCCTCATTAAAACACTAAATATAGTTCCCAGCACTTAACGCATCTGAGAATCAGTTATTGTTAGCGTTTGTGTGCGTCATCGTTCTGTTGTTTCTCTTAATGGTATCAAGTTAAAGACCGGAATGTCTTTTGTTCCTAAATCGTCATAGACTTGAACGACAAGAGGAATAATCTTTGGTTTCGCTTCATTAACGACAAATATGGAAAAATTGTTCTGGAAAAATGACATGCCATGTAAAGAGGGGGAAGTTACTCGTGATGGCTGTTTTAAAACACCCAGCAGGTTATCAACTTAAGGTGCTTGATAAAAGCAGATAAAGTGATCGATTTCATCAGTCTCCTTACAACAAATTTTTTTCACTGTTTGCTTCCTTTCTTGGAATTAACTGAGTCTTTTGTTTCTTTTTCGGGTGGAAAGAGAGCAAAGAACTCAAAAAATGTAAAAATATAAGGTTTTTTTTTTATTATTTTTTCTTTCATCTTTTCTGCATTTAGCTTGTCTGTTCGGGATAATTTTTCTCGTCGGCCTATCTGTATCATTTTAGAACGGCTTCTGACGCGCCTTTAATTTTATAATACAGGCAACAATTTAAGAAAGTCGAGATATTAAAAAAATTAAAGAAATTCATGATAAAAAGGTAAAGCTGAGAATAAAAATACACAGCCCACAAAAAGGTTCTCAGCCAAAAAAAACCGCAAAATGAACTTCAAGATTTTTTTTATTCCTTATTTCTTGTTTACTATTGAATGCTAGTACAGACTTATAATCATATTATCTGTTATGGTCGTGAGATAAGAGGTAGCTTGTACGGTGTTTTCTTTGTTCAAGAGGCAATTCTATGCTCTTCCAGTTAAAACTGTCCTTGTAATCGGTTTTCTTCTACTGACGGCATATCGTCCTCCGCAAAGCTTGTCTCATACATCTATCCACAAATTGTAAAAAGGAAACGAAATGAGAAGGATGGTCATAAATGACAATGACAATGACAATTACGAGGAAACATAATGGTAGCCTGCCCAAAGTAATGTTTTCATGCGTTAAATTGCCCACCCTCTGGTAGAGGCACTAAATCTAAGAATTTTTTATCGCATTTGGAAAGATTTTAGAATTTTTCTATATTTTTCGTAAGAGATATAAAAACGTCCTATTTTTTGGGGGACTTGAGTTTACCGGTACGTCTCAGGATAATGATTCTCCCTTCACTCAAATTTCTAATGTAAGGAAATACATCCATCTTGACAACTAAAAGCTATCGAATACACACGATTGGCATCAAGAAGAAAGAAAAATCACAATTTCGAAACATTTCTGTTTACTTTTGGAGGCATTACTTGAAATATATCTTGTCTTTTTCCAAAGATATATTTTTTTTATTTTGAACCAGATGTTACCTTCAGCATTTCCTCTCTCCGTTGAGAGTTCTGTAAGGGACGAATTTCATTCTTCTCTATCCATGAATCCCTCTTTCCACTCGATCTTCTTCGTCCTATTCTTACATTAAGAGCTTCCACTCCTTCTTCAAGGTAAGAACTTACAATTACACAAATCCCCACTATAAGCAAAACTCTTTGCCAATCCATTGTGTCCCTTCTGCAAGAGCGAACGTGCCAAGATGAACCGATCAGTGATTCTGTGCGCTTTTGTGCTTTAGTTATCAGCTTTTATTTCCAATTACAAATGCAGCCAACAGAGCCTCCGTATTTGTTTTGGATAATGAAGGCATATGAATAAATGTGCTATAATAAAAGCTATTTCTTCCTGCGAACAGCTGTCTACTGTCACGAAGATGCTGGGTCAAGATAGAATGAATTGAATTCTTATTGAAATCTAAAAATGGACATCAAAGTTCCGTGTTCACGAGGCCTACGTAAAATCAACATATTTCACCGCAAATAAAGGGGAAAGCGTTATGAAATTCAAAGAATATTACAAGTAGAAAAATGATGATTGAAAACTGTCATATTACTTTTCAGATTGATTATCACTTATTCATCAAAGCTTCAATGACTTACAACGTTTTAGATTTTGTAATCGTTCAAACGGAATCTGAACTTTTTTCGTTGCGTTTAATTCATTTTCTTTCATGACAGCTATTTCTCTGAGAAGCCTTTTGATACTTTCTGCCATGATACTTACCTACGGCAGTTACTCCAACACAGTTTTACAGTTAAAAACAAGCCGGCTGTAACGAACTATATACCAATTTGACGTTATCCATTGGGTCTACGCGCTAGTTAAGACGGAAACATCGTTATCTTTCTTTCGATGCAAAGGGTTTGACCTCCATCAACATCCTGTTGCTATAGAATTCGAACTGAAAATTAACTTCCTTAGAGGAAAGCGGGGCGTTTGTACTCATATACCGCTCAATTCAATTACGATCCCCCACTGGCGCCATTTCTGAGCGGCAAGGCTTCCCACGGCTACAATCTCCTAACATGTATACACCTATTAAGCAAAACGGCAATTAAGTGATGAATAATCGGTATATTCTCTTACCAATGCAATAAAATAAAGTAGATCGTTGTGTTACTGAATCCTTTAATTTAAAGAGACAGACGTACTCCATAACAATTACTTTTGACAAATTATCAAGATGATGTACCTTCATGAAATATTACTGACATATTAACTGCTATAGAATAATTATATTTCCCTGTCAACGAACGAAATTTTCGAATAATTTGCGCTATGGATCTATTAAAACGAAATTAACCTTGTGGCATGCAATTAAAAATCCCTCAGATCTCAAACTTCTCGAGATCATCAGGTCTGCTTTGTTTTCAAGTGTTTCATCTCATCTAGTATTGAAACTCCCGAACGTTAGGTAAAAGATCTCAACAGTAAAATTCAATATTTATATCACAGCAAAGGAAAGAAATAATAAGGAGGAGAAAAATGTTGTATACCGACTCCGAAGAGATGTGCTATCCCTTAATTTGTACTCTAAATGAAATAATATTTCCACTCTCCACAATTCATTGTTCAAAAAAATTCTATTAAAGTTTTCGTAAAACAAATGAAAAAAAGCCTAATGGGAATCACGATAAGCCGTGAAATAAACTGTAAGGTTAGAATCCAATAATTCTCGCACGGCCGTTTTCTAGGAGCTATCAGGGACGGACATAAGCAGTCGGAATAGCAACGCTGAGGAAGACGTCGCTTAAGTACTCAATTTACATCCTAAGTTAGAGCTTTGGCGATTGACGGTGGGTGTGTTTATCGTCTCTTACGGCGTCACACCTGAACTTCAGCATAACGTATGTGAGCAGAAGTGAATTCCAAATGTGAACTTAAGTAATTTGCCATCGGGGTTTCCGTTATCAGACCACGCAAATTTTGGCGATTTGTCATCGTTCTGCCCATTAAATGTTTTCTTTTGCCATGTCCTCGCTGCCGTCGCCTACGTGGTTCGCTGGAGGTTCATATTTTTAAAAAATTTATTCGTTTACTCACCATATTTTGCTATTACCTGTCTTATTTTTTTTGTATCATCTTTGTACTAAATGACTATATTGAATGAAAGGGACTTCTTCGAATTATCTCTTCAAGGAAGCTATTTTCACTGTTGTTCGGTAGACGGTAAGCATGTAAAGATCAAAATAAAACTTGGTTTTGATATTTCTTGATTACATAGAAGTGCGCTAAAGCTAATGACTTTACATGGCTTTACCCTGGTGTAAAGCAAAATCTTAGGA
Organism: Pocillopora verrucosa; assembly: GCF_036669915.1. Classification (NCBI taxonomy): domain Eukaryota; kingdom Metazoa; phylum Cnidaria; class Anthozoa; order Scleractinia; family Pocilloporidae; genus Pocillopora; species Pocillopora verrucosa. Next base: position 16,068,314 of record NC_089318.1, on the reverse strand, counting down.
AAAGAAATGCCACATTAACACCTCTGCTAAGCCATAAAAGAGATTTGTATCAACCTTGGGTTAGCTTAGTCGTGTTTTGACCAACCAGCGCATGATTTCTAACTTCTGAATTTGTAATAATCGGATCATTTTCACCTGGTATAAAGTCCGATCAAGTGTAACAGCGAACAATTTGAGCCTTCCCTTCCCTCCTAACAGCTTAGTTCAACTTTTTGAGAGGCGTCAGTCAAACCGGTATCAACGAAGAAAGCGTGGTTAAACCTTGCTCTAAATTCCTTTATAAGGGCTACCTAGATGTAATTGCACTGATTGGATATATTGGATATTATCTATACGGGCAAAAGATTTAAATTCATGAGAAGAATGACAAATCAAGACACGCGTTCCGTAAAAAACTGACATACACATTAGAGCATTAGCATGCAAGGACCTAGAGTAGTTACGTTTGGAAATACACCGTTCAAGCGTTTGCGCATGTGCGAACGTCGAAATCACTAGGTGGCGCCACTTCAGGCCGTCAGAACAAAGTTGTCTTACACCAGTTATAAACAACCAAATAAGCGAGTGAATCACGGTATTTTAAAACGTATAACTCTCTTGATAAAGCATAAAAAGAATGATAAATCAACGAGATACCCGTAATTGAATAAGCTTCGTGTTCGAGAAGTCTCGAGTTTTCCTTTTCCCTACTTTTGTTTCCGCTATCACGAACGTTTCAATTTCCTTTCGCTTAGTTTGCATCACAACTGTTGTTCCTTATGTTTTTCTTAGAGATTTAGCGCGAAAAATTGGTGTGCAGGCGCCCAAAATGAATCCCCCTTGCGTATGTCCTACGTTTGACCGCTGCGTTGGTTTGGTTTGCATGTGTAATGAGCCCGCGATCTTACCCCCTGACATAGTGCTCTCGGTCTCGGTCGCCATGTTCGTTTGGGTAAGATTTAGCTCATTAAAGCCCATACAGCTGTTGTCAAATACCCAATCGGAGAGGGGGGGGGGGGGGGAAGGGGAAGGAAAGGAAACAGGATACATCCAGCCCCCTCCCCTAGCTCCCCCAGTCCCGGTACCCCAGTAAAAATGACAAACAAGCCTTTGTCAGAGTGCTACTCAAATTGTGACATTCCCCGCTCTCTCCCTCCCACAGCTTTATTTCAACGTAAATTTTTTTAGATGCTTTTTAAAACTCGCAGAGACGACGGTTTATAAAACCAGTGATTATTTATCGCCTAAGGAGGAGAGGGGGGGGGGGGTTGGGGGTGGGGTTGTTGTCGGAGGATTGTAGGGGATCACATGGTTTTCAGAGAATTGAGGGGGGATCAGTTGTCCCTGACAGAGTATAAAGGGGGGGAGGACTATATATTATTGCCTGCTTGTAAGGGGGGGTGGGACTAGAATACTACAGAGCCTTAGGGGAGGATCAGATAAATGTTTTTGCGACAAAACCCAAATTCTCCGACACCCCCCTCCCCTTCCGCCCCCCACCTCCTCTCCGGCTATAGATAAGACCGGTCAGTGGGTGGGAAGAGATGATAACGGGCTCAAAGCCTTATTTCAAATTAAAGATCAAAGGAAATATTGTCCAGCTTATATTCCTTAAAGCCGACCCCATCTTTTTCGTTTTCTATTTTGTTTGTCGTATGAATTCCAAATTATTTGAAAAGATAAAGACGCAATAAAAGCTTCCCAATCCCGTGAATAGCTGGATTTTCGACAAATGAGTTTTAGTGCCTGTTTTTATATCAGCAACACTAACAGACATTTTCCCTTCCTTTTTATTAACACGTAACGTGTAAGCTATTCCTTACACACCCCTCCCCCACTATTTCCTAAAGGAAAAGATGTTTTCTTTCTAAAAGTTGCTTCGCTAGCAACAAGTTCGCATCTGAATCGACTAACATTCTTTTCGAGAAAATTTCTAAAGCGTTTAAAAGTTTCGCTTGGACATCTTCATAGGTTAACGTTCACTACTTTCGATTAAGAGTCCCTTCGATGAGATCGCTAGTTAAGTAAGAGAAAAATTTGCATATTTAAAAACAGTGGAACGGATGAGAGATTGTGGGTATTTTATTTAATCAAAGTGGGAAATAACATTTCTGTAGCAGAAAGTCATCTGAGATAAAATCAGAAAAAATAGGCGTGTCAATTCATCATTTTCAAGAGAGCAGCTATTGTCAAACTTGATTCATGCCGTCGGCGATAAAGGCCCAACATGTAAAGGAAGATAATCAGAGCAACGCTTAATATAATTTTTTGACCATTAGAATTGTACATTTTGTGTTGGTAACAACTAATTGCCTTGGCTCAAGGTTGCCTATGTCACTTTAAACACATTCAACTTAATTTTATGACTATTCTCCTCACGTTTTTTCCAAATAATGTACTGATATAGCGACAAAGAACTTACAAGCTAGTTACTTCTGAGAAAATAGTAACTAACACGCTATTCATAAAAGTAAAAAATTTTTCTGCTAAGGCTGGTTATAATGGAATAAAAATCAGCAATAGAACACTGAAAACTGAATTTTACAATGGCTTCAAGTAATCGGTTACCTATCATTAACCAGTGCAACTTCTATGAAGAAAACACAATTCGAACCGCGTTTGACAAAACAGTGCCAACACGTGTATTATCATTGGTGTGAAGGAAAAAAACAAACAAACAAAAACAAAACATAACAAAACAAAAAACGAGAAAAAAAGCACGTGGAATAAGAGATTAAAAACTTGAAAGAAAAGTTAAGTATGGTTTTGGTAAGTAGTATCAGTGAAGCGAAAGATATGTGATTTCAATGAAGTTTTCAAACTGATACTTGCTTAGACCCTAATATGGACCTAAAATTTTAAAGCTTTAAAAGAGCAAATGATTAATGTTTAATGATTTAATGTTTAACGTTCGACAGTTAATCTGTCGCCAAGTTTAAAAAGTTTCCTGCTTTAGGATGTGCTTAATGTGTAAAGAGATTATTTTAGCTTTTAGTCCTAATAAAATCGATTTTAAGAATTTGAGTGTAAAATTATCATTCGTTATTGAATAAAAGCTATACCTTTTTTTGCACTTACGATATCCAGCATATTGTGTCAAGGGTAACGAAATGGATTTTAAAGCTAAGAAATTAATTGCTTCCAAACCCTCTTCAGTCCCTCATTTCCCGATTTGTCTCTTTGAGGTTTCAAAGTACTGACTGACTTATTATAGGATATATAAGGTTTTTTTCTACTATCAGTGTTTCAGCTATAATCCTGTCGTTCTGATTCACATCGTGGTAAAAAAAAATTAATGTACCCGGGTCATTGGATTGTGGGAAAGTATTGGAAAGCAATTTTCTCTTTCTGCCTTTTAAGACTTAAGATGAATTATAAGTTTGTGAGCGAAAGCTATTGATAAATTAGTCATATTACCACCCACAGATATCTCAATATATGCTTTTTTTGTGTTCTGTTTTCATAGCTAAAAGAGAATAGCTTTTGGGTATTTTAACCCGTTGACAAACGAGCTGGCTAAGAGCGGATTTAAATGTCCTTCCTTTTCTGATTTACCTGAAGATTCATGATGCACTGTTGGTAACACAAATATCTTTCAAACATATGACAATAAACGACATTGTAAAGGGAAGGTTAAATAATTCCGAGGTCGAAATTGTGCTTGCCGCCAAAAGTCTAATTCGATATTTTTTACTTAGCTTAATACCGCTTTTTCCAGTAATTAAAAACACATTAGAAACCTTAGATGTTAAATCTTCAATAAAAGCTTTGTTTCTGCTAAAATTGTGGACTATTAATGCAGCTAATTATGATGAGAGCCCGTTCATGATGCAGGTATATAAAGCGTGTTTGCAGATATTTTTGTAAAGTACACAAGCCCTACAGAAAACCTGACACGACTTCGCGCGGATCATTTCAGCCATGAAAAAGTTCTCCGGTTCTTTGGTTCTGTTGTGCATTGCTGTCTCATTCTTGCTGTTGACTTGTAATCCGGAAGTGGAAGGTGCGGCACCCATGGGTCCAGGCTCCATAAACGTGGCCAAAAGATCCAGATCGGAGGTAAAATTCCCCTTTTTTCTGACCTCAAATCTGCTTTTGATTTGTTGAACACCAGTAATCAGGAGTTTAAGTGAAAGCAAGTTACTGGCAGTCTACCGCTGCCCAGAAGACCTCATGCCGCCCCGCCGTCTGTTTAGCCTGGGTTTCGCCTTACGACCCCTTAACGGGTATTGCCGCCTATGATACCATCAGTAGGCGCTTATGGAAAATGCTATTGCAACCCCTGTTTTGTAACTGCACTTGTAGAGAATGATCAGAGGTGTCTAGCGTTGAGTTAGTGGCCATTGACACGAATTCGATGGCAACAAAACTTGCCAGTTTTTTCTCCACTCACCCACTCGGTTTTTATTTCCTTAGCTTTTGCCCAAACTTTCTTTTTTTCTATGCCAATGTAAACACTCGATGTTGAAATTATAGCTCAGCTTCACTGGTGGCGTTTAATCTGATTAGATGCAAAAACAGCTACCTTAAATCATCTAGTATTTCGAATCAGTCACATAGCATTTTGTTTTGACGGGTGCCATAAACCTGGCTAAATGCCCTCGCCATTTAGATCGATTTTAAACTCCACAAGAAGCCAAAAAAAAATCGCTGTTTTTCAAGAACCCTCTCAAGTAATGAAAACAAAAGGCGACTTATTCCGTAAATGCAACCCAATTGAACTCATACTGTACACTTTTATTTTCAGTTTTTTCATTCTCGAAGGAGCATCTGTGAGGCAGCACGTGCTCTGAATTGCCTGAGAGATGACTAACACTAACAACAGCTGGAAACACGAAGCATAAAGTAACCTGGTCTAAATTGTCAATAAAGTAAATGACTGTTTAATGAGCTCCTCATTCTGATGTTTTTATCCTTGGCTTTACCACCTGTCGCTTTTCACAGCAGTTTTGGAAAAGGTTTATGAAACAGTACACCTAAGCTAGCATTACGAACCCTCAACAGTGCACCCGCGCTAGCTTCTCGTACCTTCAACCCTGTTTAACTCTATCAAAAAAAAAAAGACAGAATTGGCACGGTTTGCTTGACAACGTCTTAATTCCATGAGCCATCAAGTCAGGCTTCGTCTTAAAGCCAAGAAACAATTACGCTTTTTGCCGCAATTCTGAGGTGATTTTTTAGCTGTCTTCAAAGGTGTCCTTCCAAGATCGTTCTAAATGATAATATTTTGCTTAGAATTTTAAATTTTCAGTTTTGACATATTTCAAAAAGAAAATTCACCCAGGAAAGGACACGCCATATTTTTCATTATCTTTCCCATGGTAATTGGGTATGAAGAAACAGCCGCGAAAAAAAAATTATATATATATATGTATATATTATTGGACGTTTTGGTGTATAGCATCTCTGAGTATTTTTACGCGGTGTTCCGTATTATGACGAGCCCGCAGAGTGAACCAAAATAAAAAAAAACGAGTAACTGCTTTGTCTTATACACATCGTATAAGATGGGTAAAGCGGAGCAGGCGGGGAGGCTTGGCACACACAGCCGATTTGGATAAAAAAGGTGCTATATTACATTGGCTTAAGTGCTTTAAATGCAACGCCTCTGCCACAATTAAAGTGCGGAAGAATGTAGTTGTTTGTTGTGGCCTAAAACCAAGGACTTCAGGGAAGTCAAAGTCCATTGACGCCATTCCCAAACAACTTGGTCACTAGTAGTTTGAAACCATTTTACCCGCAGAAGCAGTAATTCAGTACTTTTATTTTTCTTGTCTCTTATTCCCATTAGTTTTTAGAATTCACTCTTGCAGTCAGAATGAAAACGTATTTTAAGATTCTATTTCATATTTGGCTGTTTGTTAAAATTGGTGATGGATTAGTGCTCATATTAACTTGATCTGTACGGAAGGTGCTCACATTGATTAAAAATATTTTGACATTAAATTGTTTAAATCGTTGTATGTATACATTATTACTGCTCTCTGCAAGTAGGATAAACCTTCCCCCAGCTGCTCTTTTCAAAGAAAGAATCTTTTGGTAAATTTATGCGACACGCCGGCTTTTATCTTCCTTACCAACTGAAAAACCTTTCGCGGGAAAAAAACACGGTTTCAATTTCGCTTCAGGAGGCTAAAATCGGGTAAATCAAAGGAATAGTAATTATTTATCGGCAGAGGGAGAACTTCGGAGGTTTTTTGAGGAGGATTATATGATTTCATGGGAAATAAGGCGGGATCAATTGTTGATAGAAAATAGACAATAGAGAATTGATTTTTCCTCAGAAAAATAATTGTTCTACATTCCTCCCCTTAATGCAGTGTGTGACAAAGGTCTATTCACTCCCCTTTGTCTCCTCTCGTCTGTTCTTTAGGAACATAGTTACGCAGGTTACGGTTTTCTGATGGGGTTAGTTATCAATTCTGCATTGCTAAAATGTAGAAAACATATCTTTAATGCTAATTTTTTTTCCTTGTTCGCGTTTTGGCGCGGAATATCTTGTTTGGCAATACCCAGGCAAGGTCTGTAACCTTATTAGAGAGAAGATGCATATGACAATTTTATGTTCCTTTTCGTTGTGAGTGGATGCAGTGGGAACGGCGATACGTGTGGAAGCGCTGTAACGAGACTAAAAACCTGCTGAATGCGATATTAGTCAAACGGTTTTGCAGTTAATTGTTTTTTTGACAACTTCTATCTTTAACGATATCGTTTGCGTAAGTGAGAGATCATAAACATATTGATTTACAGCAACTTGATAAACAAGCAATATGCAAGCTGCTTCATCAAACTACCAGAGACTCCCTTTTTTTCCGAGAATCGTCAGGCAAGAGGAAAGTCATAAGTCGCTCGTTTACCCTCTCCGAAAAGGAAAAAAGCCAGCAAATAATAGCTAAAAAAAGCCACACCGTTTTAAGTGCTTTTTCTGCCTTAGTTAAAATTTGAGTGACCTGATCGTTATATGTAATTCAGTAGATTGACGTATGTGAAAAATTATTGCTACTTCTTGCATTTTGAAAATATGCAAAATGACTGTTTCTGTGGCACCTTTTAAAAGATCGGTTTCTCTAAAGTCCAATCTGCATGATAAAGGGAAGTGTTAGCAACAGAAAAAAAAATGCCAGTGGCTACAATGTTTGAATCATCATAACTTCCAGAGGAAATGTTGTTAACATATTTCGAAGCAGACAGTTTTCGAAAAAAGCTTCTAAAAGGAAGATTCGATGTTCCATTGCATCGTTCTACAAAGCTACCGGGAATTTTCTTGCGAAAGGTTTGTGGGGAAATTGAAAATGGGGAGAAGCTTAAAGACGACTGAGAAACTAATCCATTGATCACAACTAGGTCGTTGCATCTGGCCGAGGATTAAACTCATTTGATAAGTCAGAAAATTGTCGTGAAGGGATAATTTACCAAAGACAAACGTACAGGTGTTTCGATTTGAACTAATGGTTTTTCCTCAACTTTTCACTTAGGCGGCTCTCATATATTTATTTAAAACCTGATATCACGCGTGGAAAAACGATCTCATGAATTTCATCGAGGGTCTCATGACAAATGGAAAACAAGCATTCCAATAACCTCATATTATAAATAAAGCCCATAGCACTTCCTCCTTAAACTTGCTCCAGCACCACGCTGTCTGTTTCTACAAGAAAAGCAACAAGGCGATGGAAGCAAAAGCGGCACTGAACATCTTGTTCCTGTTCTCAATTCTTCTGATGCAAGGATCCTATGTTGAAGGAATATTTGGAACTTCGTGTATTAGAGGAAGAGACACCAGGCAGGTAAATAACCCTATTTGTTTCCTTAGAAACCATTGTGATTCTTCCCAAATTACACCAGTCTGTGGAAACTGAGAACTAGAAAAAAGAGACTAAACAAAGCATTATCCATGATTATCAATTGCATAGGAAATTGGCAGGCTTTTGAGCATGGCAAGGTATTTCTAATTCGTAGAAAGACTCTTCAACAGCTACGTTGGTAATTAAGTTTTTCTTCCTTTGTAGGCGTGCAACCCCGCAAGTAGCATGAAAAGGCATGCACGACGAATCTGTTCGACTGCTCGAGGGCTGGATTGTGATCAGATCCTACGGGACGACTACTCAGGTCATGAGAGCCAGGAACAAGGGAATTTCTAAGCAATAATGCGTGAAAAGTTTAATCAAATCAAACGTCGCTAAGATCATTTAAAATCTAAAAGTAAAGCAAACACAGGAAAATAAAACTTATGTCTGATATTTTGTATGTTTTTCTCCTTGGTCCAATTTCACTTATTATTAATAATCAGAGAAATTAATGCTGTAATAAACGGCGTTCCAAATTATTGCTGTTGATATTACACGGCGTTCCAGTAACTGCCCGCGAACAAATGCCTCATAACGAATAAAAAATGGTGTTTGCAACGCGCCTTACTCACTTTCCCATTCATATTTAAAATGATAAGAAAATACTCTCTGACGAAAAATACGCAGTTAAAAAGAAGTACTCCGCGCAGTAAAGGTGAAGTCAGGCAAAATATACGATGAAAAAGGAGAAGTTCGCCATGCAGTAAAGGAGAAACTGCATAGCTTAACCCTTCCCGTTTCTTTTTCTGTTGCCCCAGTTAACATTTTAATCCACCACAAATAGAGATCATTTTGACATGACGCCACAGCGGCCTCGTTTTTTAGAACCGAACGCAGCAGAAAGGCGGCCGTGTCAGTGTCCAATTCAGTCCCATGGGATCTGAGCTATTTTCTCAAGCAGAACAGTGTCCTTTGTTCCAATAAATTTAGATGGGGGCAAACAGGAAGCCGTTACGGACTCTTGGTGCAGACCAAGTGATCTTACTCTGTCTCATTATTGACGATCTCTTGACTGAACCAGACTTCAAGCGCTGTTTCTCGACTTGTAGGAGTTTATTAGAACATTATGAGAAATTCTCAGTAAGGGTATGCCCTTGGCCTAGTGCAAAATGGGTTCCCCTACTCTTCCCCCGCCTCCCACAACGTTTAAATGCTCTGTCGCCTTTGTTAAATCTTAATGTGAAACAGCTTTCTCAAGAACAATTTTTTAGGGGATTGAGCATTGTCGTTGGATCAAACAAAAAGAGAACCTTATCATGGTTCAACCGTTCACCAGGTTACTCTAAATTGGCCAACACTTCCCAGTAGTCTATTGCGGGTTTTATGATATCTCGCGGGTAACGATCCAAAGCCTGACCATTTTAGCTTTTCGACGTCATTTTGGACTGACTGAGACACATGTCCTCGATGTCATGCGCTGGATAACTGTGGGGAACCGTAATGAATGCGTTTTAGAAAGAGTGAAAAGTCACCAACTCGGTATCGCTCAAACGTCACTCTTTTTTAATTGTCTTAGGCTTTTCCCAAATGATTTACATCAAATATAGTTCCAAGTCTGCTGAGATCCTAAGCCTGCATCATCTTCAGGCTGGTCACGTCGAACTTTTTCGCAGTCTATGCGTCTGGCAATCGAACATATCTGTCTTCTGCCCAGCCTTTTCTTACAGTTCTGTGATTGACGAAATGAGATATGTCACATGAAAGAACACGTACATTCTCTAGAACTTAACTAAAAGATAAGAAAGAACTACCTTTTGATTCAGAAGAAGACATTTTTCAAAAGCTGGTGTAACTAGTTCGCTGCTAACCTAAGGAAGAGTGATGGTTGGTGCTTTCACAAAGCTTGATTTTAGGGACAGAGAAAAGCATTTTTCTCCTAAATAACGCTAGTTTTTAACTAGAACTTGATCATGATTATGAGATAAAGCTGGGTTTGCTTAACTAATATTTCTGATAAGGCAAAATACGTACTCTACAGTTAATAAAACAGAGAAACTTTACCGGTCTGGGATCGTTTTTAGCGCAAAACATTCCAATTCCAAAGCTGTTGTCTATGAGAAGAAGAGACAACATAAGTATAGCAAACACCATTCTCTTGTGCATCGCGTCGACTTTCAGGACGTTAGCCAGGTTTGTTTGTTAAGCCACGATAACGAAGCGGGCTTTTATGACAACCAGATTAGAAAAAAATTCAACTGTATCTTTGTTCTGCAACACCCGCTGTTTAAAAATTGCAATCAAGAGTCCTGCTCATTGGTAAATGTAGTAATTAACTTTTGTTTAGCACATCTTTATAATTGGCTCATCAAAATGCCTCCATGAATTTATTTTTTGTATTAGGCGAATTTAGACTCCTGTCACGTAAACGTCCAATTAGGCGAAAGTTTTTTTTTTTGGTTTCATTGTCTCAAAGGACGGTCGGAGCCACCACACAGGTGTTGTTCTCTACAATATATTGATGATTTCTGACGGTAAAGACTAAAGACTGCGCAAATATAATAACATCATGTTATGCTGGTAGCTCCTTTCCATTCAAAGGCGAGGTGTTGACTGATGAAAGGCTGTCTGCAGAGGAAGACGGGAATTAGTTTGCCTGGGCAGGAGAAAACTTCTTTTAGTCCAGTGTATATTCAGGGTTTCTTTCTTGAGTCGATATAGCCTTAATCATTTTAATTTGTGTTGGCTAAAGATTAGGCCATGTGCCTAAGTTATAGCTTACAATTGAGATAGTCGTATGACGCTACATCGACGGACTTTTGAGCCTATGGAACCTCTAGAAATAACCTCGAAATGAGAGGCAAATAAACCACGTGTGGAAAATGAGACATAGGGAATAGCGAAGATGATGAAGAAGAACTTTGCACAGTAGAACTTGAAATGAAATAAGCAAACTGTTTTCAAGATGGACAAACTGTGAGGTGGCGCCTTAACGCTCGATCGTTTACCTTGCGATCGTTTGCCCATAGTTAAGTTAAATTACCAAGTTTTCATTGACTGGTCAAACCTTTGGAAAGTCATAATCCCATAAAAAGGGCGATTGTTTTTGGCGAGGGAAGGAAGAGACAAATTGTCTTTAGATAGTCTTTTTTAGGAGGGCAAATCTCTATTGCTTTGTCGCGATGATTTGGGCAATATAAAAGCAAATAAAAGGAAGTTAATCTAAATTAGCAAATTTTTTTAAGGTGCAAGTTTTTTAAAAATTTTAACAAGCCTAAATAACCTCTCTTAATTTTTCTTCCCTAATCTGACTGCATCTATGGCATCTTTTGACTCTTGATGGTAGGGTTCCTTTTTTAATATCTTTTTGTTTGCTTTTGACCATGCTACTCCTTTCCTAGTTCTCACTAGCCGGGTAGCCGTATGGTGCCTGCGACTTTCTGATGGATACAGGTGTATTATTCAACTTCATTTTCTGGAGCTTTTAATCATTCTTTCCTTCAGATCGGTTAGCGTCTAAGTAGCATAAAGAACGACAATGAAGCTTACGCCATGTGTAACGAGTTTCCAGCTGTTTAATTTGAAAACAGGCCTTAAAAAGAGCAGCAAATTGTCTTAGAAAATTGATAATTTGCTTTGGCACTGTAGACGAATTTCCTAGAGTGATACATTCCATGAATGGATCACCATTTTAAAGGAATATGAAGTAAAACGCAGAGGAAAGAACGGAAAGTACCAATTAGAAATTTAGAGTAGAGAGATATTTTGAGGCTTTTAGCAGCCTTGCCAAGTAGACGTTAATGAACCGAAAATTGACAGGCGCCCACTGTGACCTCGCCTTGGTGTTCAAATTTATTCAATGGCCAATGGGAGAATCCCTGCTGATCAAATAGATGGACGGATTGATGCATGCGTGCATGGAGTAGTGGGTATATTAAACATCAATTTATCATAATCAAGCAATATATATACCAAAAGGTAAACGTGGTAAATGCTCCATTAAAGAAGATTGTAAGAGCGTTAGCGCCTACATATTTAGTTAGCCTGTTGTCTCCTATATGGGGCGCGTGAATGCGCCTTTACGCGGGTAATTTATTCAAAATGCTCTTGCGGCTTCCGCAGTTTAAGCGATCTTCGCTTCCCATTTCCAGGGCTGTAATAAATTTAAGTGTCATTTATTGGTGATTGTCTATTTAGGTTTTGTGTCTCTTTCGGCTTGGGTTTTTCTTTACTGTAGCCTTTGTTTTATATAAATATATTTCTTTCAGTTTTAACCGCACGCTACGCTTAAGTATCGCTCTACTGCAAGGTAGACCGCACTGCTTTTCAAGTCAATAAAGATTAAATGCGTGTTAATTTGTCATTCCTGGTGTCGGCATCGAATCCGCTGTGTTGGCAGTTATAAAGATAATCCGGGAATAACAACTTGTGCATAATTTTTCCTAAACCAATAACACTATAGCTCATAACGAGATTGTGTGAAATGTCGATTTCATCTGCAACTCTTAAACGCTTTGAATTAACTTTGACGGTGTTCCAAAACATTAGGCGTGAATGAAACAGCCCAAAACATGCGCGCGAACTATACAGGAAACGACTTTTACCCTGGATATCATGCCGGGCGAAAATCGTTTAAGTGCATTCTGAAATTGGCATGAGAAGACACACAGGGCTTGCACTGTAAGTATCCCGGAGAGCTCTTTACAATAGACCTTGTGCATAATTGACTACGCGCGCGGTGAATTGTGGTCTTAGTAATCACGCGTGTGTAAACATTTCAATATGGCCACTACTATGGCCAAACGAAGTGGAGGGATTTCACTTCAGCAACAGTTTGATTCGATGACAGAAGAAGATATACTAAACGCTGATGCAAGCGGTAGCGGTTGGACAAAATCCTTGGAAAAACCGGCCTCATTTAGTCATGAGAAGTTGATGAACAAGCTGGTGAGGAATAGCGGAACTATGCCAGACAAGATGGCTCCAAAAGCGTATCGCAACATGAAGAAAGGTTATGGGCTGTGGAAAGAGGGGTATGTGAAGAACACTCTTGTCAAGGCTGATGTTTCGGCTTACAAGTTGTTATTTTTGGTCAAAGCTCGTGTTAGTGCTTCAATGAAGAATGTTAGCTATCTTGCTTATGTGCACTTGAATCAAATTAGTGGTGCAGTAGAATATACCAAGTGCCCATGCAAGGCAGGTCAGGGTGGCTGTTGTAAACATGTGGCTGCCCTTTTGTATACCATGTTGGATTTTGTTAACTTGAACTTAAAAGCTATTCCCACTGAGCTCACATGCACTCAGCTTCCCCAGAAGTGGAATGTACCTTCTGGAAGTTCGAAAACTTTAGATAAAGCAGTAAAGTTTGATCATCTGCTGTTCGAAAAAGCTGATGTTAACCCTTTCACTCCCAAGATCTAATTAGTAATTCTCCTTACTATCTCCCATACAATTCTTATGATGTTAGTTCAGAGAATTTGGTATTGGATCAACTAATAATCCCATCATTGATATTCTTCTCTATTCTCATCACCTACCTGCTTGATATTGTATTGATATTGTAAGGAGAAATTCTGTCTTGGTCACTTGTGGGAGTGAAAGGGTTAACAAGACAAGCAAGAGGTGTTTAGTTAAAGGAATTAGCGTTAGTCGAGGCGTGGCGGGTGTTGTCACGTACGATCCTTGCGAGGTGTTTTTCCCGACACTCTTCTGACAGAGGAATGTCACGTAATGAAAGCAAACCAGAAATGATTGAAGAGCAACTTGGGCTTTCACATATCATCAAGTTCATTAAAACGAGCATTGAATTTCCTGCACATCAACAAGCCTTTGTTTTATACTTTTACACCGATCACGAGCTCATTTGTGTTTCGGAAATAGATCAATTAGCTACATAATGATGGCGGAATTTATGAAGGATTTTGAAGATGAAGAAGAACGAAAAGAGCGAGTTATTAAATCACGAAAAAACACTCCAGAAGAAAGAAACAGACAGAGAAAGAATGGAGAAAGAGGAAACAAGGGAAGCAAATGCCGAATTCAACGAATAAAAATGTTGAACTACAATCACTCAACCGCGAAGTGAATGACTTGGTGCCTTGTACTTTTGAGGCTAAGGAAAAGAAACCGCCTCCTTCGGACCAACATTTTGAGCCATAAAATGTGAAGAAATCCCGTCTCCACGCGCTTAAACCAGGCAGTGAAGAGAAGAAAGAGGCCTTAGGTGGTTGCTCAAGAGCTGCTAAGATGATTCAAAAGGCTGTTGGTGCCGACGCAGTTGTCTCGCAGAAACCTCGTGGGAAACGTCATCAAACCTTTTGAATTGGAAAAAAAAACCACAGCGAGCAATGGATCCAGATTTGAACCCAAAGAACTCAGGCCAGAAAACATTGAATACCTGTCTAAAAATCCAGTTGGGAGTGGAAGCTTTGGACAGTGTTTTCTCGGGCGCTATCGAGGCATCGACGTTATTGTCAAGCAAATGACTCACAACGAAACTTCAGAGGATGAAGAACGAGCAAGGAGAGATTTACTCCACGAAGCAAAGGTCGTTTCTGCTTTGGGGGACCATCCACATCTACCCATGATTTTTGGTGTTGTTACAAAAGGCTCACCATTATGCCTTGTGACTCAATTTCATGGTATTCAGCAAGAAAATGTAACTCTCGATCAAGCGGCCGATAACAACGCAGTTACTAACGCAAACTGTATTTCTATATTTAAAAAGATATGCAGTGTTTTAGACCACGTGCACTCTAAAGGATACCTTCATAACGACATCAAAGGAAACTATGTTGTACAAGAACGGCCCTCAGCCTCTGGGGAATTCAGCCCAGTTCTTATTGACTTTGGAAAGAGCCTTAAGGTTTCATCTGTTACGTTGTACCGCAGAAACGGCGCCGTTATGAAATGCAAAGGGAAAAGCTATTTAGTCCCTGAGGTTGTTAGTGAACGACTCTATAGCGTTGCCAGTGACATTTTTTCATTGGGAAGAATGCTTAAGGCGATATCGTCTTTGTTGGGCTTTTATGAGAGGGTCCGAGAATTGGTTAAAATGTCAACCAGAGATAAGCCGTCAGAGAGACCTAGCCTTTATGTTTTCTCTGGTAAGATTGCTGATGTTAAATTTTAGATGTAGTATTTTCCAAGTCAGCAGACCTAATATCAGATAGAATCGCATCATTGCATAAAATCTCGCCTTCTGATTGGTTAACGAAGCGAGGTGTTTAGCGGGGCTAAGTGATGTTGTTTCGCATCCACGTATACATAGCAACTATAAGTAATGCTGTTTTCTTTTTATCTTGTTTTTATTCAAATATGTGATTCAAGGAAAATCCATTACTTGGCTCGTGAATTCCGCGTTAAATTGCACTTAAAAACCGATATCGCACTCATCGCTTCGCGTATCGTTTTTCGCGTGCAATTAAATGCGGAATTCCCTCGTCAAGTAATGAATCTTCCTACAATAGTTTCATTCAAAGTTCAGTTACTACAATTTCAGCGATTTTAAAATGAAGGACAACTTCTTCCCCATGATTCTGCCACAAGAAATAGTTTATGACCCAGCTTACGTGAATAAGAACCTATTGACGACAGGATAATTGTAAATCACTTTTTATCAGTTTATTACCCTTAACGTGTGAACTAAATCCGATTTTGAGAGGACAAAACGGCTTTCTAATGACTGCTAGAAGGGAGAAAATATCTTTCGTGATTGGGTGTAATTCCGTGGCACATTCAGTTTCTTGGCGATCGCTGCCAAAAAGCTGTAATGTCGTCTCAAAATCGGAGCAATTTTGTCCGTTTATGGACAAAATTAGGCATAACAGTGCTGGTCAAAAATAAAATATTTCCTAACAAAAAGTATCATAGTAATATCTTTGTGTAATTGTTTAATTCCGCCACGTTATTGAAAAAAGGACATTTTCTGTCTTTTAAAAATTGCTCATTTAAATAAATATAAAACAAGAGGAATAGCGGTAAAGAAATACTCAAGGTGCAATCGAATCGAAAAAAGCAGATCTAACGCAAGAAAAATAAAAGTTGATAGACGAAGTGAAAGCGAAGACAACAACAACAAGTTTTATACATACTGCATCTGTTTTACAAAAGGTCAAAAGGATTAAAAAAAAACATTCAGAACAACATCAGAAGCAAACTTGGCGATTAACAGAACTTTAAAACTTACCCCTTCTACCGGTTTGGCTGATAGTACTGTTTAAAGTTCTTTTAGACTCTTAAAGCCAAACATTTCTTATTCACAACCTTTTGTGAACATCGATGTAACGAACCCCAAAACATGATGAAATGCCGCTGTTGTCCTTCTCTTCTAGTTTTTGTTCTTGTAATCCACGCAGTACATGTACTACGCATCACATCTTCCGAAGATCATGCAATAGTTACGAATTCATTAATGGGAATTGCCGTCGAGAGAAAGGTCGACTTGTCTTCCTCGATATAGTTTATACTTCCTTATTCTTTACTAACACATTCCCTTTTAAAATTCGCTGTTCCTTCGCTGACTTCCCCCCTTTTAAAATTCGCTGTTCCTTCGCTGACTTCCTCAGGTGTGTCAGTTGAAGATGGGTGACCAATAACTTTCACGCTGTTCCGTTTGTACTTCTTCCTTTGTTTCCACATTTTTGATCTTCTTCGCATTTCCTCGACAGTATGTTTTCTAAATTTTGACATCTTGCAATGCTGAGATCCGATGCAATAACTTAATGGTAAGAGTCTGCCGGCTCAGTTAATTCAAGTTGTTATGGGATTCGTTGTCAATCGGTGTTCTCTTTGAAAAAAAGGTTGGCACATGAGACTTCGTTTCTTCTCACATTTGCTAATAAAAGGGACCTATTGTTTGCGACAATAGCGGAATTTTTCAAGCTTGCGAGTCACGCGTCATTGATTGAGAGCATTGTTTCAAATTGTTATAACTAACGAAAACTCGTAAAAGTGAGAAAGTTCATTGACTTCCGACTGCCGACTTTCGGCACGCCACACATTAGCAGAGAAAGTCGATCATTGCTAAGTTACTAGACAACTGTTTTGACCTTGCGAGAAAAAAATGCCTTTTTCAGCTCCCTGTCAACTATGTACAAAGAAGTTTAAAATAGGTGTTTCACTGAAAAAACATTTCGGATTGAAACACCAGGAAAGGAATCTCAAGATCGCGCAATTTTTGGACGAATCAAACAGTCCATGTGAACTGCCAAAAGCAGCAGCACTTATTGACGAAGAAATGGAAGATTATCTCAAATGGCTTGGGGTTCTTGTGGAGGGAATCAACGGATCACTGGTACCGGATCACCCAGGTAAATGCTCTAACCCGCAAAGCGTTCTTTATTTTGGTGTGCTTGGACTTACACACTTACACCTAACTTTATTTTCATCGAAAGGAAAATGTTGCCATGTTGATTGCCTTCAAGTGCCACAGAAGTACTTCGCTCATTTACTCTGTCGTTTGGGAAACCCTACGGTAGACAGCGTGCGCGATGCTCCTCATGTCCGTCAGCCGATTTTCAAGAGAATAGCGCGGCGCTTTTCATATAAAATTTTCAATGAGGAAACCTTAAAGCTAGTGTTGGAAGAGCAAGACCTGCTGCAATTTCGGCCAAAAGCCTTATTCAGAAATAGCGATAAAGTGCCTGATATCTCCGAAATGTCAGAAGAAGCACTAGCTTATGTAAAAGCGAGAGCCAGAAAGCAGGACTCAAGACCGACAAGCCGCTCGCACCTAGATATTGGTCCAGGTGAAGGTCGCTGTACAAGGGAATTAGAATTGATATGGTGGCCGAGTCTCTATTCACGTTGCTCAGAGTACGGCAAACTTACTTTTCCGGCGCTTTTTTGTGAGGAAGACTTCATTATAGTTACATTCATTTCAATCTTTCCAAGGCTGAACAAGTAAGTGCAACGTATTTGAAACAGATGTTGCGTTCGTTTTGCATTTGAATTTCTAATTTCTTTAATCATCGTTGCGTGGTATATATATAGGGACTCTTAAGATCCATCGCTTCGTTACAAGGGTATACTGTACACTGTTACATGCCGTTGTTATTTACTATTAACGTTCCTAGAGCAAGAACGCATAGACGTTTATGATCAATAAATATTGAATAATAATTGTATTTTTTTTAGAGGAAGACTTCACATATATAGTTACATATTCTTTTCAATATTTCAAAAGCTGAACAAGTAGGTGCAAGGTATTTGAAAGAGATTTTGTGTTCGCTTTGCGTTTGAATTTCTGATTTCTATAAAATCATTGTTACGTTGTATATATACAGGGACTCTAAGATCCTCGCTTTGTTATTGGGGTTTACTGTACACTGTTATACTCTATTCTTCTTTACTATTAAGGTTCCTAAAGCAAGGATGCATACTCGACGTTTATGATCAATAAATATTGAATAATAACTGGAAATTTTTACTCTGCTCTTAAAATTCGGCTAGATTACTGAACACCCTGCCACTCGTTTGCATCTCATTGAATAACAAAAGACAATTCTTTGTGTATGCTTCGTTCTAAAAGCGTTTCGACAAGTGGCCGGGTATTCTGAATGTACTGCATTCGATCGATAAATTCGTTCGCTCCAAGTTCCTAAATCAAGGACCGTGATGCCTTACGTTTATGTTTAAAAAAATGTACATTACAAAATGCTCACCGGTTGTTACGGTATAAGTCGAGCTATTGGTTTCGCGTAGTGTACTACTTAGTTGAAATTGTTGTGGAGTTTGACTTTCACTGCTTAAGTTTGTATGAAAACAACTTATATCGAAACAACCAAATCGACAAGAAAAAATAACTTAAATCTTGGAATGTTAGTCAGCAAAGCACGCTGCCTGTTTGCGACTCGTCGCAACGGTAACAACCGGTTTCGCTACTTGTCGAATTCGCTACCGCCTGGTTCGCAACAACTTCGCTACAGATTACTTTCTGTAAACCACTTAGTCGATTTAGAACAAAAGTCTTTTAGTGTATTTCTCATTCTTTAAAGCTTACCCCTCCGAGGGTGCAAGTATTGGACTTTGCTAATAGGTAGCGACACGAATTGTAGGTAGCGAACTCGAACGTAGCGAATTTGACAAGGAGCGAAACCGTCGTAGATCGTCGCGTCTCTTATAATGTCATTATGCTTCAGAAATAAACAAGAAGATTCACCCTGAACTATTTACATTTAAGCAACCTAATCGGAACTAAGAATATTTCAGAATCCTAGAATGATATTTGTCATTCTTTCCCGCATCGGCAAAGCTGCACTTTGATTATACCACAGTAGGATTTGGTCTGAAAGTAGGTCACTCACAGGACACTAAAAGAGAAACAACAAGTAACTGTTAAGGTTTTAGTCAAACCGGAAGAGAAGTAAGACTGTTCATCATTGGAGCCAAACAAAAATAATAATGCTCATCATGATTGATCCCACTATAAGTCAAAAATTTATTAGGGAACATTTTTTTAATTTTAAAATCTTACTTCCCTGTGCAATCAATTGAATGTTTTTTTTTTCTTCAACGTAAGTTACTAAAAAAACAAACAAGTGTTGGTTGCCAAAATGTCTAAAAGAGTAAGGAAATAAAATCGCTTTGTTTCAGCAAATCAGCTTTGGGCAATTCTGTTTGTGGTTGAAAGATAATGTATTCCTCAGTCAACAGTTTCGTAGTGTTAGATACAAAGAAAGTTAGACTTACCTTTCGATTTAAGAAACTCTCAAAAAACAGCATGAAAATACTCCACAGTCGGACCCATTTTCTTGTTGCGGCACCTGCGTGACCAAGCATTTTTATTGATGTCACTTTGAGTAAAAAGATAGCTAACTAAAACCATCATTATCGTCCCCTTTTTACCTCACAATTGTGACAAAAAAATCTTTACCCCTGTTGGTTCAACAGCGTAGTCTTCAATTTAAAAAGGCACATCTCAAATTCGTTCACGAGCAATCCCTCTCATCAATGCACAACAAAGAACTAGAAAAATACTTGCGCGATAGGGGTGTTCTGATCACTGGATTAACGTCTTACCTTGGGGTAGTATAGGGGCATTGATTCAGGGGTGAAGTCAGGAACAGAACTCTCTCCCTTAGCCAACCACTCCCATCTTACGAAACTGCGAACAAATCAGAATAGAAGGTTTAGCCTTAAAAAATACAGCCGCAATCAAAATTGTATTGGAAACAAAACGGGTAGAGGAAACGTTTCACAACTATCACTGCAATTTAATAAGTTACCTTCGAATCAGGTCTGCCTCTCGTTATCCTGACGAAGGACAGCCGTCAAACCCATCCTCCGAGCCATAGACGATCGAGTCGATCGTTATGATTGGAGCCCTGCGAATATCAACGACAAATAAAGACAATACTTCGAAACTGCAAATTTAGGACAGACTGTTTTTTCTGACACTCCATTCGGTTAACAGCTATAGGACTGAGCCCCTTATAATGAAACAATGTTGATGTATATTACAAAATATTATTAAGGATAAACTGTAAATGTAAACCCTTATAAGAGGTCAAGTGAGGTTTCTGTTATCATGTATCTAATTATCAACAAGCAATTCAACTACACACCTCTGCGAATTTTTGTCCATTCGTGCTTTTCCAACCAAAAAGGGTAGGTTATAGATCAGTGCCAAGAACCAGTGTCCGCTAAAACGAAAAGAGATTATAACACGGTCAAACTAACCCTGCTAATACAGGCATTGAGGGGGCCATAAAAAGTGTCCGTATTGACGGGGTGAAGAGAAGTTGGGCTTTCTTTCCCCGGGGACAAAGCAGACTGTCCGTAATAATGAGAAGCGGGGTTTGACTGTATAGTTTAATAAAAATCAAAGAGGAGAAAGGGAGTGTAACTGGCTAAAACTTAAAACACAATAATTTACTGAGTACCCAGAACAAACACTATTTGTACATTCCTGTCAAACTCATGGGAGTCATTGCCTGTCCTCACCTGAAAATTATTACGTTCACACTTACATATGTATAATTCAGTGACTTTCCCAGATTAAATTGCTTAACTAACAGATTAGAGAAACAAAAACTGAGCATCCCCGCATCCCCGCATCCCCGCATCCCCCACTAACTGTAAACATTAATAAATTGTAGAAAATACCTTCTACAGACAGGTATGAAGAGACACATCTCTTCCTTTAACTTCCACCCACAACCAGCAAAATAGAAGGTGTACCTGCCATCCTGTTTACCATTCTTTGCTGAAATATAAATTTAAACTTTTCTTGATATTCCATCTATTTCCTAACATGAGCAGGTATTGAAAGAGAACATATAACTGTTACAGTTACCAGTTCACAAACTGTATAAACACAAATATTGTATGCAAACAGTAGAAAAAAAATACATCAAGAGGAAAGGCCATCTCAGCTCTTTAATCAAACTCTGGTATGCAACTTAAATATTGTCTTAAGCAGTATTACAGGCCATTAACTCAAAATACCGCTCCATATATATATAGCTATATGCATTTGTAAAGGCAACTAGATCAACAAGGCTGTGTTCTTAGAAAAATGAAAGAGAGCCCATTGCTTTTAACATGTTAAATCCAGGGTGTAATCAGCAAAGAGAAAAAGTAAGGTGCCAGGATCCAATGGGTGCAAAGCACAGCATTGAAACAAGCAATCCAATTCACGGCCAATTAAGAATTAATCTAACAAGCTACCTTCAACTGATTTTATAGCTTCTCGACAAAGGTGCAGGAATAACATTCTCTCAGTGTAGAAATGTACCAGCATTTGCTCAACTGCAATGTAACAGATCATAAAGGGAAAGAACAAAGGAGAACAGATTATTACCATTTTAATCAAGATTACTTTAAAGACTAAAACAGCTAGTGCTGTAATTTCATTACACTTGATTTTAAAATTGTTGTGTGATGAACAGTTTGTTGACTAGAAATTTCTTTTAATGCCAACTCATTTTTAGTCTGTGCCACAGATGAAATTAAACTCTAATTAATTCTGTCTGTAAATCAGTATCAAAATCCTTGTTCTGGGCCCCCCAACTGTGTCTCAGGATTTGAGTATGTGGCATTTGTCAAAGCCATTGTTGGTTTGCTGATCAGGATAAAAGGAAATTCAAAACACACTTGTGGCAATTTGGAGTCTGTTGGGGGTCAAGAACAAATGACCTCAGCACTGCTTTGCAGACGTTACTAGCCATGGTTAAGGTTATGTTTCCCATGGCTAACTCACTTGAGGATGCTTCTCCATGGCGATCATGGCTTGAGGCTTTTAGCCAAAGTTGGCATTGCTCCTTGTGGGAAGCCTCAAAGCCTTGCTGACTAAATTCTCTCATGGAGAGAAAACGTCTCATTAGCATGGGTGCATGGTCAATCAGAAGATGTCTGTAATCATCAGTTCCCAGGCTGCTCCCAAATAGCTCTCTTAACAAGAAACCCCATTCTTTGCACTATGTAAAAATGTTAAAAATAAGATATACATTTAAGTGGTATAAACGGTATGTTAACCTCATTTTGAAATTTGCTTGCTTAACTAACTGCAACAAAATATGTGGGGACTTGCTTGTTAAAATATACTGGGCAGATGAAAAAAGTTCTGGGCGGAAGGTGCTTGCAGAGGATGATCAATAACTGAACAAATACAAACTGTATTTTAAATAAATCTTAAAATACAAAAGGTTATAATTTACATTATTTTCTTCCTTGAACCCACCCCTGTAATTGCTACCATATCTAATAAAAACCCTTAAAAATAGACACTGCTGATGAGTTGAACAGGTAAGTGATAAAGACGTGAGACTTATGATTTATGCAATGTTAAAAATAAACATACCTTGACATCAAATAGGTCAATCTCTTCTTGTTCTGTCTCTTTAAAAACTTTTTCACATGTCATCAGGGCAATTTCTTTCCATTCTCTGCACACCTAGAATTTAATGTTATGCAATAGGTTACAAACTAAGAATGTATTAAGGCAAATAAGTCTTTCGTTAAGACTCAGAGACACTCCATTTCAATTAGAAGCAGTACAAATTGATGTGTTTGGCATTGATTTACAAAGAATTAACAATTTTTGGATAAGGTTGAGCAAAATATCGTGATTTGTCTGTAGCAAGCAGATCAATTAAAATCAAATTGATCTGCAAGACACAGACAAATCACAATATTTTGTAATGACCAAGTTTAATTGATGTTTTACCATTTGATCACTGAGTTTGTTTGTTTTTTTTTCAAAGTTGAACAACACTGCACATGAGCAGACCATTATTTGCAGGACACATGTTGGAATCTCTGCCGATGAAAAGGAAGAAAAATTTGCAACGAATGATAATAATAACTATTGGATGTTAGAAAATATTATTTGGAAATGTGCAATATTGTTGAAAGCTTGTTCACGGCATAGGCAGTGTTTCAGATATTGACCGAACACATAAACAAACAAACAAAAACAAGAACTTTTGACTACACACATGCTACTAATAAAAGCAATAAAATAACTCACAGATAACTCAAAATTGGCTTCTAATCAGTAAGATCAGTAATTACCCTTTTCACCAATTCCAGTTGTATGTTTGCAACAGAGGTCAAGAGTGCATCCTCTTCTTTGAATAGTGGCTTTTTGCATGACTTGCACAACTTCTTGAAAAAGACATGTAGCTCATCCAACTTGCCTTGCCACTGAACAAGGTGAGACTCCATGTCAGCTTTAATGTTAATAACCTTTAACTAAATAAGACACTGGGTTAAACTGCACCCATGGGTGTGCCACCTAAAGTGCAGCCAAAGGAAGTTACCTTTACTAAATAAAACACTGGGTTACACTGCACCCATGGGTGTGCCACCTAGAGTGCAGCCAAAGGAAGTTACCTTTACTAAATAAAACACTGGGTTACACTGCACCCATGGGTGTGCCACCCAGAGTGTAGCCAAAGGAAGTTACCTTTACTAAATAAAACACTGGGTTACACTGCACCCATGGGTGTGCCACCTAGAGTGCAGGCAAAGGAAGTTACCTTTACTAAATAAAACACTGGGTTACACTGCACCCATGGGTGTGCCACCTAGAGTGCAGGCAAAGGAAGTTACCTTTACTAAATAAAACACTGGGTTACACTGCACCATGGGTGTGCCACCTAAAGTGCAGCCTATGTTAGTTGCCTTTAACTACAGAAAATACTGGGTTACACTGCCTACACACCTTCCTATGTTGCATTTGCTTCTGAGGCAATCTAGGCATGTCTCATCTGGAGCAACATCATGGCATTTGCAACCCTGACAAAAACAGGTACACTATCAAACTGAATAATAGTACATAATGTTGAATAAGTTAGAAAAATTTATAATTTCAGATAGAATTACACATTTATCATGCTTCCAATTATCTTCAGAGTTCATGCAGATTTTTGAATACAAAATTCAAGACTTTTCCCAGACCTTTTTTCCAAAACATCAATTTCTTTTTCCAGACTGAAGGTTGTCAAATAGGTGATCAATAGAGATCTTGAAAAATGCAGAAACCAAGCTTCTTTCATGATGCACTGCAAATGTACAGTAACCATGGTGCAATTATGAAACTTCTCATTCTGAGATTGAATGTCTTAGCTACAGGCGAGATCGAATTGACCACAGGGAAAAAAAAATGAACTTATTAAGCACTTTTTGTAGCTATAAAAAAACTCCAGACTTGAACTATATTTCTAGACATTATCTTCAATTTCAAGACTATTTCCGGGTCTGGAAAATCAAGACTTTTCAAAGAATTTATGACTCTATGTGAGCCCTGTTCTTTTTACAGTACATGTATTCACACTTTCAGTGATTTTTAAATGTTTTAAGGCAGATTGACCTTTAGAGAAGTACTGTACAGCATTAAAAGGTTTTGACTGAATTAAAGCTACTTGATGTTTCTATCATTAGCTAAGTATTTTCCCAAATATTGGCAAAGATCAAAGTCATCTGAAATCACTGTAAAAAAAGTTGATGAACTGATGCAGCACTTTTATGTACCTCAACTTTAACAGCACAAGTTGCAGTTGCCCTATACTAATTTCTATATCATTTGAGTACTTTACCCTGATCGCATTGCAGATGAAACAGAACTCCACACTGACACCTCTACCACCTAACATGAATGAAGCATTCGTCTTCTTCACCAAAAGAAGTACCAAGGTCTTTTAGTCCAGTACAACTAAGTTTGCTAACAGAAATGGGAAAGCAAAAGTTAACATGCTAAACTTTCCAGAAAATTAATCTCTAATGTATCTAAAGAAAAGGGTAGTCAAATCAATTTCTGACATACAATAGTAATAAATTCCAGGTTTTATTTCTTGCTGCTGCAGTTAAACCTTGAACATGTTTTACAACATAAGAAAAACTCTTAATTTTACTATAGTTTGACTACTGCTTCAATCTAGTTCTAGTCAGACTACCAATTGGGTAGAAACACAATAAATTGCTATAAATAGTATCATGAACAAGAAGTTGACTTTTAAAGCAAATTCCAAGACTAACATTGATTCTTACCCAGAAATTCAACGGTGTAATGTCTACCATCAACTGTTATTCCTTGTTCCTTTAATATTTTCTTCTGGTGGTTGATATCCTTAAGAAGAATCTTGAGGTGACCATTTAATGAGAAACTTTTATCACTTTGCCAACCCTATGTTCCTCAAATTTGAAAAAATGAGTTAAAGTACCACTTATTTTCCTCATATATATTTTTGAGTTCTTGATGAATAAAGCTCTACCAGTTCAAACAGCATCTATCAACAGAATTTCATGGGAAAAAACTTTAAAGACTATATTTTAGATTTACACTTGGTGTCATGGAATATTAATAGGAAGTAGGGCGATGACCTTATATATCAATGGTCCAGGGTTTGTCACTATATAGGAGCCGGCTCCCAGCATATTTCACCAGCTGAAAAAGAGCTTACCACTGGCTCAAATTGCACTGGAAAACAGACATAGGGTAATTTTGAAGACGCAGTTGAGTAAAACGCCCGCTTGACTAATAAAAAAAAGCCTGCTTATCTTTTCCTGTAATAGGCTTCGCTTACGGGAATAACTGAATAAAACAAAAGAAAGAGCTGGTTTAAACATTGAGGCTCGCGATGGAATAGTTCTTTTTTTGTTCTTTTATTCCCTTAGCCAGGGCGCCAAGTATGAATATTAATATACCGACACAAGACCAACGTAACTAAACATCTTACCCGCGTCCTTCCGAGCCCTGTGATGTTTATCACGGATTGCCACGTTTTCGACGAAACTCTCGCCATCGCCTGGAAAAGGACAAGCTTCCAGTCAGGAACTCTCAGGCACGCCACGTACTTCGACATTGTGTCGTCGCCAACTAGCTCTTCCACACTCCTCTTTACTCCCCTTTTTACAGCCACCTCTTCGACAATTTCACTGACGATGGCCTTCGCTTCTGGGTCGCCAAATGCACACATGTTCGAAAGCACCATCGCCAAACTTTCCCTGTTTCTTTCGCACACGTCATGCACGTCCTTGATGACGCGACTGCTTCGCTGCTTCATCAACAGCACCTTTTCTGGAGTATCCAAATCTTCCTTTTCGCTGATCTCCTTTAGATTTGGGGAAACATTCTTTTTTTCAGCTCTTTGCGAGTTTCCACTGTTTGGGGTGTCATGGCCACAGATGATGTCTTGTTCGTTGGTGTCGTTGGCATTTCCAAGCATCGTGAAGCACGTGGTCGTTCTTTGTTTGCTTGGCCTTCTTTTTTTTTCGTCGACAGACATTTCACTGAGATCTACTGAGTTCAGCAAATCTCTCAGCTGGGAAATGAACTCAGAGCTTTCTGAAGAAGAACGGCGAAGTAGAGTGGTTATCAACCCAAACGAGGAACAGACAATTTCCGTTGCATTAGAGGATTTCTTGTTCGAGTATTGGCGGCCATCTAGCAGCCGAATGTAGGCACTGTCGATTCTTTGAAAATCGCTTGGAAAACTGGCGACAACAGGCGACCGCTTAAAGTATTGCGTCGGCGTTGATCCACAAACTTTCGAACTAAGAATGAACCAAGTCAATTGTGGACTTAATTCAGGGCTGATGACCGGAGTGAAGGGCGAGAAACCCTTCCTGGGTGCCATCTCTGCTGCTACCGAATCACGCGTTTGAAATACGAAACTGCAAAGAAAAGATAGGCGGGCTAAAACCATAACATTCGAATATCGACATAGTAACATTATCCAGCTGCTAACTCGAGAGTGTTGATAACTTGAGCTAGTCGGCCCATGACATATTTAATGAGATTAAATCAGATTAATTTCGGGATTATCACACCTGAAAAAGACGAGCCCAGCGGGCTTAATACTTACAGTGCAAAGCACTTGTGTCTTCTCATGTATCTGCGCGTCGCACGTTTGTCTCTGATGTACTCCATGATATGGCCAAGAAAATCCTCAAAATTATCTTCTGTAGACTTAAAATATTCGACAGGGGAGCACCTGACAACCTCTACTTATGAATTATATACGCCGATCAAAGGGCGACTAAATTATTGGCTTCCAACGCAGGTACTCGTTGTTTGGGTTTTTTTAAGGGAGAGGAGGGGGTGGGACATTAGCGTCATGGTCATTTGCTGATGATTATTCCCGGCCTAAAGGTTGCAATATTTAAAATTCAGGAAGTTTCAGTATGAGTCAGTGTCGAGTCTTAACTCCCCCTCCCCTTCCCCCTCATATGGTGAAATGACCTAACTATTGATAAAACGCTCCCTTGGGTCCAATTATGAGACCCTAAACCATTTCTTCCAATGGAAATTTTCTGCAGGTTTTGTTAATGCATTATATCCTTTTTCCCTTGACTTGCAGAAGAGTTTGTATTCTGATTTTGCCTAATAATTGAATATGAAGTCAATAATTACTATTTTGTACACTAAAGAAAAAAGGCAGGGAAGTTGATGTCGGTAAATAAAGTTAGGCTCACACAGAGTATCTATATAAATGTTTGCCACATCTTGAACGTTAAACTACTCTCGACTCTCGAGTAAAAAAACAAATTAAAACTTGCTGTTAAACACAAAATTCATTTCAAAATAGTTTTATTTCAACACAGTGGACTCTTTCCTTCCTATGTCGGGTGAATGCACACCTCTCCGGCCTCGCTCTCCCATTTGAAATGTGTTACTCGTTGTTTGACTTCAATGAAAGAAGTACGCTTTCCACGAGGTCAAATTTAGAAAGTTATAAATAAACTACATCTTAATTTTCTTAAGAAAGATATTCCAATTAAAAACGGCTCAGAGTCAACGTGCTTTTCATTTTGAGGCTAATTTGTTTTTGAACTGAAAGCATATGACACTAGTTGACAATTTTTCAGCTTCTATAAACACTGCTGTGCCGCTCTGGTGGGCGAGTGAAACAAAGGTTTTATTATTCAACGTTTTTTCATGTGTGGTATTTTGGAACATAGATTAATTAGATTTTCTGGGAGTCTGAAATATTAGAGCTGCAAAGTCAACCATACAGGCTTCAAACCCGTTGAATTAAAATTGCAGCTCTAATCTTTCAAGAGAGAGATGGAATCATGTACTTGTAATTTATTAAGTGTTTAACTTTCAGAAATGTCGTCTCTTTTTATAATGGGCGTCGATCTTCTGTCATTACTATATCAAATTACCTGAAATTCAAGTCTTTTCAATTTTATTCGACGCCAAGCCCGTTGAATTATGGACGCACATTCATTCTGCGAGGAGAACAAACATTGTGATGTTAACAGTTAATATCAGCATCTAAGAAATCCAAGATCATCGCATAAACGTCTAGTTTTAGCTTCTTAAAAGACGTCTTTTCTGTTGATGTAGATACTAAAGGTCTATTTTTTCTGTGGAACCGCTGCGGCCAACGTTTTGAAAATGGTCTTCTCCCTACAACGGGAACTTTCTCAACAACGATTAACTTTTAACAAACGCTACATTCCAACAATGACTGAGGGCTTAACGTCAAGGCTACTGCCCTTATGCATCCCAGCCACCAACTTATCCGAAGATGAGTTGCAAATGACTGTGTGAGCAACAGCGCAAATCAATAATGAAATTTGCTCGCGA